>NC_133225.1:24296539-24597789 GCF_040436345.1 Pagrus major | reverse complement strand
GGAAGGAAAAATCCTCACCTTCTCCATCCATCCCTATTAACAAACAGTCCTCCCCTAGTCTCTTCATATTTTCTCTTAAATATTCCTCCCTCTTTATTTCAAATACTGAAATTCTCCTCTTCCTCTTTCTTTATAAATCAGCCAGTTTCACTTTCTTTCCTGCAAAAACAACCTCTTCCCACTCCCTTTAAAAAAAGCTTCTATTTAACTTCTCCTTCTTTCTTTATCATCCATTTTTCAGTTTTTTTAACTTTCAATCCTCTTCAGTCTCATCCTTTTAAATATTCTTCTGCTAAAAACTTCTCCCCTTCTCTGCTCCAATAATACAGAATCATTCAAGACTTCCTTTCCTTTCCCCATCTCATATACACCATGCCGGATGACACATATCATTCACATTAGTTGAACAGCAGCTTATTGTTTAAAACTCATGTAATACGACTGACAGCAGAACAGTCAATAAAGCCTGATGATGGAATTATGCAAGCTGTCATGCAGCACCAGAGATACAGACTTCACCGACATGTTTGAGATATTACTAAATATATTTGAAGATATTTTGTCATCCACACCATTTACATTAATGTGCGTAAACTAAATATAACATACCTCTCAGTATATGGCAATATAATACAACAGCACCATAAAGTTAACATCTTTCTGAAACAGTTTCAACAAAAACTGAAAATCATTACTTCTATGAATGCACAATTATTTTGCAAGACTGTTGTATTAGTCCACATCAGTTTTAGCAAAGAAATGGTTTAAATAATTTTTCATTTAATGCAGAGGTCTTCTGTGTTCAATAGCTGTCCCTTCCACAAAGTGGGGGTTGTTTCATTCATTTACTTCAGGTTTTGAAACTCACCTAGGAAGGTGTTGGCGATGAACTCTGACACCTGATTCCCTGAGCGGCTTGTCTCTGAGAGCTGCGTCAGCTCACGGTTTAGCATCCTCTTAAACTGTGTAGACACAACAAAAACACAGACAGAAGTGTCGTTATTCCTGGGGCCTGTTTCAGAAAGCAGGTTTAACAACAGTGAGTTTAATCCTGAACTCTGAGTTGACTAAGCCTGAGATGAGATGGGAAACTCAAAGATTTTTGGTTCCAGAAAAGCTGATCCAAATTAGTTCTTAAATCTTATCAAAGTCACTGAAATGCTGTTAAAACATGCGCAGACTGCACAGCCTATTTCAAAAACTCGCTTTCAGACATTCTGCAGCTGCACCATGATCAGGCTCACGCAGAGATGTTAACATATCTCTAATATTAGGAATCATGTTCCATCTGTGTGACATATATATATAAACACAGATGAAATGGTCTGGAATGTCATGTCTCCATCATTCTCTGTGGTATATTCAGTGGTTCATTCCCTAATCTTGTCATTGATATGTAAACATTGTTCTCATCCTATGAGTTAACTGTTCCATATCATAGATTTCAGTCAGAATTTTTAGCCATTCGTCTTGTGTTGGAGGCCCTAGGGAGTATTACTACAAAACATGTGTGTATTACAATTATAAGTGCAGTTATCCTGTGCAATTGTCCTTCCCGCACATACCTGTATGAGAAAAGTGAATAGAGTGTATATATTTATCATTATTTTTTCTACTTTATTTTTTATTTCAGTCTTGTTTTGTATTGTTTCATTTTTCATTTTTCATCATTCAATCAATTTCCCCCTCTGTGTTTGACTCAGCTGCTGTGGTTTGAAAGTTAAAAAACATTTGGGGGCACTCCGCACTTTTATTTCTGTCTATAAAGCCTACAGTCCATGTTCACCCCTTTTGAAATGCAATAATGTTTTTCTAATATGTACTTTCTTTGCTTAAAATACAAGAAGACAAGTTTTAATAGCTAACTGTGTTGTCTGTTTGCAGACACCAGGGAGAAATCTGCACTGCTGGTTGTAAAGAAAAACACTGATGCCAAAAAGTTTTCAAAAAACAAAAGTGTTCCCCCACTCATTCGAGTTTTATCGCAGCGGTAGCTTCCACACTGATTATGTAACAGCTCTGGCATGAGGTGGCTGAGGGAGGAGGGAGGGGGTCGGTGAGAGAGAGAGAGTGATGCTGCAGTGGTCACACGGTTACTATGTGACACACATATGGACACACAAAAACAACATCAACTGAAATGTGTCTGTTCATCAACTGTTTACTTCTCCTGTAGCTTCCCAACACCTCCCTCTATCATGCTTTTACTCAGGTCTTCTACACACACACACACTCAAATGTTTACAAATGACGTGCAAGATATACCTGCTGCTGTAAACCAACCTCTTAGAAATCTGTTATATGTGAAAAAAACACGACACCTTTTTTTCTCTATTTCTCATACACACACACACTCATACATATACATGGAAAGAGACACAGAATCTCAACATTCAGCCTGTTTGAAGATCAAGTCCTGAGTCAGATCCGACAGGCAGCCTCACTCAGCATTCAGCCCCCTGCAAAGCCTGGACTGCTGATCAATACATCCCAGTGTAAACAAGACAAGCCAGCAGTGCTCCCCGTCGCTCACCTGTCTGAGTCTCCAGCAGAGACAAGCGCAGAGAGCCGACACGCGCATGTCAACCCACGCATGTTGATGTTAGAGGTAAATCCAAACCGACAAGGAGACAAGTTTGCTTGCTTAGTGACGGGCTGAAATCTGCTCACTCAGCTCTGATCCACGCTTGAAGATGAAAGGAGTCCGTTTGGAAATAAAAGTTCCCACAGTCCCATGTGCTGTCCTTGAGGTGAAGGGGAGGGGGTGGGTTGGAGGGGAAGGGTGAGGTGGGTTGAGGTGGGGGAGGCTGGGGATGTGGTCTACCATCGGGGGAGAAAGGGTGTGACTGCAGTCGCCAATCCAACTACTGTCACGCACTGTCAATGAGAAACATAAAGAGGGAGAGGGAGCGGGAGAGCGAGAGCGAGAGGCTGTGAGGAACCCCCCCTCCCCCGCCCTGCATGCAGTTCCCCCTTCTCTGTCCAATCAGATTCATCTGCCTTCAGGGGCTGGGTGGAGGACAGGGATTTGATTGGATGGAGGCAGGCTGAGTTTAGCCGCCAGACGGTGAAAAGAAGCAGGAAAGAGGGAGGTGAGGAGGCGCTGATTAACTCTTTCAGTGGAGGAAGACGCCATTCATGAACCCGAGCAGTCACACTGCAGCTGCCTGGGTCCCAACATCTGAGTAGTTCCCCTCATATGTGACTCAGATCTGATGTTTTCCAACAAGGAGAAAGCTGAGAGGAATTGCAATTTGTCGGCGCTGCTCTGGACACCAGACAGGAGCTACAAATGTGACCTGCTTAACATTCATACTTGAAAGCTAAAATGAAAATTACTCCCAAAACATTTGACACTGATTCTGTCCCCTGCTGCTAAAGCAAATGCAGTTTTGTTTCTGTGATTTCCTGTTTTATTTTGAAGTTTTGCCCTCATGCCTCATGTATTGCTTTTCAGTTCCTCCTTTTGTGTGATTTCTCGCCCCTTTTCTGTGTTCACCTGTGTCTTGTTTGTCAATCAGCACTGTGTGTATATAGTTTGTGTGCTCCCTGGTGTCTCTGTCAGTTTGTCCTGTGTGATTTACCTGAGCTGTGTCTTCCTGTGTCACCCAGTGTCACCCGGTGTCACCCTGTGGAATATTTCTCTTTTTTCGCTCCTTGTATTTTTACTGATTTGTACTTTGCTTTTGGTTATACTTTGTTAAGCGTTTGTTTTAAGTCTTCGTATTTTTTGGTGTTTGCACTTCTTGATTTTAGATTATTCAGCTTTTTGTTAAATAAAGCTTGCCTTTTTTTTGTTCTTAATCCTGCCTGCCTCCTGGTGTTTATGCATTTGGATCAACAATATTTTTGCCTGAAACGTAATAACAGCTTCAATATAACTTCAAATTTAAATGATTTCTTTTTTAATTTACAGCTGCCTTGACAGTTATTCAGCTATATAAATAAAAAATAAAAGTATGTACTGTATGTGTGTGGGTGTCTGATGAGAGGAAGGGAGAGGAAGTGTCGATTACTAGAGAAAGACAGAATGTGTGGCATCTGAAAAGAAGTCTTTTGGAGCCAAGCCAGGCACTCAAAGAAAATGTATCAAAAGAGGAAGGAAATATTTATAAACATTTTATTATAGGGGCTAAATTATTTAAACTCCAGTCATTAAAGAAGCCAAGATGTCCTGGCCACCAAGTCTTCAGTGGTGCTCCAAAGTTCTCTTTTTCCTGTATTCCAAGAACACCTGACACTGTACGACAGAGATCAACCACTCTTCTTCTTTTTTCTGTCATCTCACCTTATTGGATGCCATCTCGCTGACTGAGTGTCTCGTCTGCAGCGTCTCCAGCTGGTCCAGACACCAGTCCAGCTCCTCCAGCGTCTCCACTGCCAGCTTCTGGTAGGGCTCCTCTGAATGGTCAGAGGTTACAAATACATATGTTAGAGGTCTGTTGTGGGACTGCTATGAAAACAGCCACATGTCAAATTTTGAAGAGCGATTCAGAGGAGTGGGATTGCTCTTGTTAATCGCTGTTTCTTGGGGTACTAACTGAGAAGTTTTGGAAGAGCTTGTCATGGTGCGAATGTTGAAGTGATCTGTTTAACACCATGTTTGTATTTTCACTCATCAATATCATCTTTTACATAGCATTTCATATTTGGTAATGGCTGATTTAAAAAAAAAACACTTAAACTTGCACCATTTTCACAATATTTTCATGGAAAAAAAAACATGAAAGTATTTGCAGTTATGATGTGATATATCTCAGACTGTCCCAGCATAAAGTAATGGTAACACTGACCTGTAAGACATGGTTTACACATGGATGGCTGGTTGCTGCTCGCTGGCCGCCTGGAACAGGGAACAGATGAGGTTGTTAGTAGAATGAGAAGAACACAGACAGTTAGTCACCCAGTCTGTTTTCTTGTTCTTACTTGTTTCCCACACGATCTTGCAGATGTGTCAGAGCAGCAAAGTTACTCCTCACTGTTCTGAGACTGGCAAGAACCTGAAAGGGGGAAAAGAGAGGGGTGAGTTTTGTAGTCGTATGAATAGGTCTGGATGGAGACACCTGAGACATGCAGGGGCAGAAGCCTCACCTTGAACTATTTATGCTTTGATTTGCTCAGCTGACCCTTTTGGAAGTTTCACTGAATCACATTTTGAAATTTTTTGAGCAGAGGAACAGACACCACTTTGCCTTGAAAACATAAAAAGCTACTCCCCAGTTAATTGAACATTTTTTAACTTCAAGTCTGATGGCAGTAATACAGCTGTTCAAGGTGGGGTTTGTTATTTGGAGAAAGATGGGCGTTCAAGTTCAACGTGATTTCTCTCATGGATGTGCTCTGCTGCAGATTGAACATGCTCAATCAGCTGAAAAGCTGCCGATAAGTAGTATATAGACAATAGTGCCAATGGTGTGGGACACAAGGCAACCAGAGGGTCCACGGATACCGACAGCCCCAACATCGGCCCAAAAACGTTAAGCTTGGGACAAACCTGAAGAGTTGGCATGTGGTCTTGTTCTGCTTTTGAATGCCAATAAATATTATAGCTGTTTCTACTGTTTCATTATAGGAAATGATTTTTAAATGTCTTACTACAGTTTTTGGTCTTGCCTGATCTCAAGCATGCTGTGATAATATGGCAGGTAAATGAGTTTAATATCCAACTGCAGGTAGACCAAACGAAACTGTAGACATTAGTTTGGATATATAACATGTACACAGACTGTGCTAACGGACAAATGCTAAAGAGCACACATACAGTACACACACCAAGCTGTTTGGTACAAAGAGAATGTGTGTGGGTGTTTTCTGTGAAAACTGAACCATCACCCTATTTCTCAAAGTGGTGAGTAAGGGCCAGTGAGGAGCAATGTGAGTTGTCTGGACGAACCAGACACTTTTAGTTTGATTGGAAATACTGAACATTTGAATGTAATCTGTCCCTGAAAAAGACAAGTGCTCGATGGTGCTACCCACTGCTACTGAACAATATGGTACAGTAGAAAACTCAGAGAACCAGGGTTACACAAGTAACCTAAAACTTGCGTAACCCTGGTTCTCCGAGTAGCATGAGTGAGTGTCTCACAACCGGAACGACTTCGGCATGACCTCCTCAGAAGCTCCTACTGCATTCTGCCAGCCAGGATTGGATGGAGCAAGGCACATCAGTCATGGAGGGTGGAGCCCCCCCCTATAAAAAGAGCTTGACACTGCGCTGCCAGTCATTTAAAAACATTCACCTCTTCCTCGCTACGAAAGAGCAAGGAGGGTGGTCTGGTGAGACACTCATATTGGGAAAATACTGACTCCCAGCATGTTGATGAAGGTTCTCAGTCATCCAGATCATGGTAATTCAATCATTGGTAAGTGCTGTATCTTAGGCAACTAGACTTGTTTCAGTTTCTTGAAGATGTTGAAGATGTGAGCCCGGGTGTGAATGGTTGTTAAACTGTCTGGGGAGGGAACTCAGTACTGCATTGTAGGTGGGTGATAAGTAATGTCTTAGGCCACCTCCTCTGTTTCAAAGATCACCATTCCAGTTTGACATAGATGGATTCCTTTACTCCTCTTTCAAACCATCTGTCTTCTCTGGCTAAGATGTTTACATTGTTGTCCTCAAAGGAATGATTTCTCTGGATCTTTTAGAGGTTTTGACAAAGGTCCAGTTTCGTTAGCCACAGGCTTTAAGTGCTCCCCTGATGTGTTTCGGTTCCTTTCTCCTTCCCCTCTGACTTAGTGGGCACGGTCTCAGCCCGATGGTTTAGGGTTCTGATGACCCCCAGCTTGTGCTCCAGTGGGAGATGAGAGTCAAACAGCAAGTATTGATCTGTGTGTGTAGGTTTTCTGTACACCTCAATGTTGAGCCTTCCATCTCCTTCAATGTGTACTGCACAGTCCAAGAAGGGCAGACTGTCTCCTCTGACATCTTACCATGTGAACTTTCACTTCCATTGCTCTGATTTTGACCCAGGTGTTGTCCACATACCTGAACCAGTGGCTAGGAGCAGTTCCTGCGAAGGTAATCACGGCTCTGCTCTCAACTTCTTCCATGAGGAGTACTGATTACTATGTAGAGTACCCAGATTGCTGGGCAGAGGTTACCTGGTGACCAACTGTCCTGAGAGTTAGACATACTCTGGTCTAGCCACACTAAGCACCGAATGGGCTAATGGAGGGGCTGAAACATCAAGCTTGTAGAGTTTAGCAAAGGTGTGTGGCTGCAGCACAAATCTCCTGAATGGAGATCCCCTTAAAAAGGGCCCACGAGGTGGCGAGGCCCCTGGTAGACTGTGCATGCAGTCACTCTGGAGTCTGCAAACCCTTAGAGCTATAGCCTAAAGCAATCCACAATCCAGTGAGAGCGATTCTTTGCCCAAGACACATAAAGTTGGTGACTTTTCCCACAGCACTTAGTTTTGTCAATGTAGATGCCTAACGCCCGCACTGGACACAACATAAGACATAAGTAATGTAATATGTAACCGCTGATGCTCCTCTGAGGAGAACGGCAGGGGATAAAAGGACACCAGGTCAACTAAGGAACATGACCCCAACACCTTAGGCATAAAGGCAGGGTTAGGCTGTAGACTAACTCTTGCATTCCCAGAAGAGAACTTTGTGCACGCTAAAAGAGCATGAATCTTACCCACTCATTTAGCTGAAGCGAGAGACAGCAACAAGGATGTCTTTAAAGTCACCATTTTCAGCTTTACCTGCTCCAGTGGCTCAAAAGGTGGGGCCAAAAGGGCATCCAAAACAGTGGGTAGGTCCCAGGACGGATCGAAGGGTTAAGAAGACCGGAAGCCTATGGTGTGTGCCCCTCATGAAGCAGCAAACCAAGGGATGCTGCCCTGTGGCTTTTACCTCAAAACCAATGTGTCTGAGGGAGAGCCTTTCTCTGCCACAGACCCTATTGGAGCCAATGCCCTGGGTGGAGCCTGGGGGGCTGACCAGAGACCTTGTTTCTCCATATCCTCGCAGTCACGCATGGAGCTGCCAGCCACAAGATGCTTCTCTCTGTATGGCTTGTTACGCCAAGAGACAACAAATTCCTCCAGCAGTTCTGGAGAAATCGGGAGTTGTTTGCCTGTCCTCTTCACTTTAGGCAGCTTTTTCCCGTCATAACGAGACCTCGTAGCTTCAGCCTAGCCTCCAGCCATTGGATTTTGAGCTTGGCAGCTGGTTGCACACATTCTGCAAGTCCTAGTCCAATATTGGGGAAGACTATTCTTCGTCACCCGCCGTAACTGCCATTGAGGGATGACGTTCTGCAACTCGGCCCAAAAGTGCAAGTGAAGAGTCGTTGTCATCATCCTCATCTGAAATGAGGAGACCATCCGAAACCCCACCCACCATTACATCCAGATATTCCACCGAGCCCATTGCTAAGTCAGGACCGGCTTAGTCCTGAGGCAGTGGGTCGATGAGGTCAAGTTGATCCCCCCAGCTAGGCAACGTTGCTGTTCCAGCTTCGAGTGTCACTGGCTCAGCCAGCCCCATCGGCTCCTGAGCTGTTACAGTGGAAGTCATAACTGGGTCCCCGCTGGACAAATTCGTCTGACGAGCCAGATGGCAATGGAGCACTTTGAGGGAGAACCAGCTACAATGTGAGCACTCCTCCGTGGACTCAAAGGCACCTTGGGCATGTTTCAGGCTGAGACACATCACACACATTTGGTGAGTATCCCTGCTTGAAATTTTATTCCCACAAGGACCTCTGTTTTCGTGGGGACATTAGCAGCAGCCATGGTCACTAGCAGAGCTAATTAGCTATGAAGCTAATGGTATGCTGTACCTGTTAATGTTCTTATGCTAATCTGGTGTGGTTAACTAAAAGCGTGCAACGACTGGGAGCGTTGTGATTTCCAGGTAGAATTAAGGTTATACAGCGGAGTATTGCTACTCGAGCTGTGTTAGCTCCGTGAAGCTAACTTCAGTTCGGGAAAGTATTTGTACTTGGCGGGGTATTGCTACCGGGGAGTGTTGCCACTCGGCTTTAGCTAGCTGTTGAAAGTATTTATACTCCCACAGTAAGCAATCCAAACTACTGTTTGGTGACAGGCTAGTGTGAGTGTTAGCTCGCGAACAACTATCTGCTCCAAGGACAAAGCCCCCGTTGACCATGTTTTCACAAGTGTCGGATGGACAGTTTAGCTAGGTCTCGGAAGGGCAGTCGGCTTGAGTGGGGTTTGGAACTTCTGCTCATAGCAGGAAGAGGTTTTTGAATAACTGGCAGCGCAGTGTCAAGCCCTTTTTATAGGGGGAGGGTCACCACCCTCCATGACACTGACATGCCTTGCTGCAGAATGCAATAAGAGCTTTTGATGAGGTCAAGCCGAAGGCGTTCCCAATGTGAGACGAAACGAATGCTATGAAAGAGAACAGCAAGTGACACTACATAAGACAAATCTGGCATTTTTCATAAATCTTTCTATATAACTACAGTACTGCCTTAATCAAAATCCTTGGGGACCTCCTCAGTTTGTCCGAACAGGACCTACAGGAGGTTACAGCCTTGTACATTACAATTTAAATATAGTCTGTATATAGTAAATCCTAGTTAAAATGGCCCTCATGTTACCACGTAATGAGCAATATGCTCTATGTGGAGAGAGGCTTGCACACCTGCAGTACACAACTCCTTTTTGTGCCACATGCCAGGCCATCATTGGCAAACATTTCCATGATATGGAGAGATATCTTTATTAGCAAGGTCCTTACGTTGATTGTATCCTCGATTAGTGGTTGGACAAAAAATCATTAAATGAATAATTTTCAGAAATACTGTAGGTTGATCTCTGTACAGTTCTGCTAAAATTAGCTTCTCTGCTGGCCAGGACTCCACTGGCCCATCACTGACAAGATAAGCTCAAACAACTTTAGTATCACTATTCACAAATACTAAAAACACTTGTAGTGGTGCTGTGTTTCTACAACACCTGTAAAACTGTGTTGTAAAAACTGGCCCCAGTGCTCAACCAAATTTTTGAAACCAGGGGTGGCACCACAGCCACTGGGTTTGGATTCTGCATTTCTGTACCATGAGGTATTATGAGAGTGGCCCATAAATTCTGGAAACTCACAAAATGCTACTAACCTGTGCAAACGGAGTCACTATCATGTCTTCTCCATGCCTGCAAAAACCACAGACAAACACACACAGACATCGAGTGAAAAAGCCAAGTGAGATGGGACAGAAGGGAAAAGTTTTCAAAATCCTCAAAACACAACTAATAACAACAAATATGTTTCCTTGTTTGTTTGTTGTCATCATCTTAATGTGAGGGGTGTATAGGGATGCTACAGTTAGCTGTAACCCATAGCTGGTCTCAAATCCAGAACTGAATAAAACAAGTAGAGAGGAGGTTCTTTTAGTTTTACAAATATTTCTTAAAGGCAAAGATGCAGATTAGAATTAAACCTCAGTGGGCAGAGCCATAGAGTCACTGCTCCAAATAGTATTGAAACCAAGTGGAAATGACAATAAGTGAGAAAGGAGGGAAGAAAATAGCCCAACACTGGTTACTGACAAGTAAACAATTATCAATTTTGCTTCTACCCATTGAGGTTTAACCTTAACAGTCAATAGACACCTGCATTAAGTGATGTTTCTTTGAATCAAATGACTCAAATGACAAATTTTAGCTAATTGTTTTGGTTCTTTGACAAATTAATCCAAGTGATTGGCAGAATTGTAGCATTTAGCAGCTAAAATGCCAGATATTTGTTTGCAAGAGAATACTGAATTTACCTTCATTGGGTGGCTATAAACTAATGCGACAGTCAAAACAGCTAAATAACCCAAAATCACGTGTGTGTCTGTACTAGGATTTAAAACCAGTTTACGCAGATTTAATAACTCTTAAACAAGGAATGCCTCCAAAACACATATTTGTTTAACAAGAACTTTGTGCAGGTGAGGAGCAGTGTTCATGCAGTGGGCGCTGGAAAAGCAAACTTTTGGGGAGACAGTGCTTTCTGGAAGCTTTGGGGTCACAACATGCATTTCATAACCATTCAGACTTTAAATCCATGCTGCCAGTGAAAAGTACAGTGTCAACTCAGCCTGTACATCGCTGTCCAGCAAACATTTTGACGTTGTGAAACCAAGGCTTAAGTATCAAAAAGCCATTCTAATGTGATTCTTAATATGCTTTTTTTTTAATCAAATTGGCAGACATTTGCACTCCCTTGGGTTAACTTCAAACGTGTCAAATCTGTCAAATGTTTGCTAGGACTGTTTCAAATACTTTGATTCGTTCTTCAGGTTGTGGCCGGGAAAAGATGACGTGTAAGCCAGGGAACGAGGGGTGGGGTGGGTGGAAGAGGTAGCAGGTTTGACTTATGACGACATTGCACAGCACAAAGAGATAGGCAGAGAAATCACAGCAGTCTTCACACTTTGTCTCACCGAGGTAGCCAATTGACTTCCCAATGCTTCAATCCCTCCTCCCTTCAAAACAAAGGAGCGACAGCTATTGATGGTCGAGGCCCCATTTACACTCTGGCTTCAAACAGACTGCTAGCTGCACAGAGAAATCTTAACTGTATAAACAGGCAGAAACTGGAGGAAAATCTAGCCCTGAGATCAGATCATAGTTTTGGCTTTAGTTGTACATCTTGACTAAATTTGATTGTTATATGCTGTTTACACTGACAAACATGAGCTCTGCTTTAAAAAGCCTCTTAAAAGCCAGATGTCAAACTGTAAATTGGACTTTGGGTGGGTTTATATAAAAACAGTGACAAAATATTCTCTACTGTAACTCTACTGTAACAGTGGTGATACAATCCATGTGACCTGATATTTATACAGCATACAGTATATATGGATCCCAAATGAAAGAGTCACAATATTTTAAAATATGTTCTAAAAATGTATTGTGTATCTCATTTTGTTACAATAATGAAATTATTTATTAAATCATTTATTACTGACAATTATTGTTTACTGTGGAAGCACACCTCTAATGAGTGACTTGGGAAACATGGAGATTAAGTGATTTGTTGGTATCCAGCAACTAATCTGGACCCGAATAACAAAACGAATAAATAGACTTCCAGAAATGTCTTGAACAACAAACACCAACACGTCCCTGACCAAATGACTAAATTTCCCTCCAAATCCAGCTCAGCAGTCCCACAATATAAAATGCAGCATGTAGTCGAGGTCGATGGCTGGGTGGTTTATTGGTGTTTGTATTTTGAGAGTAAAATACTTACAGGTCGCTGGCAGTGGACGAGTTGCGGGACATGGTTTTTGGCGAGAGGTCGAAGTCTGAGTCGGAGCGGTATAGGAAAGACTCGCGCCGCTGACTGTGGGGGAAATTGGCCTGAAGTACCAGACCAGAACCCGGGCTAGTCTGAGAGTCCAGTGGACTGCGACCCACCGACAGGCCATTCTCCACATCAAAACTACAGAGAGAGAGAGAGCGAGAGAGAAACATATACTTATGTTACAGTTTCTGTTAGTTCCACTGGATAATGAGCTCGATACTCAGAGTCAAACTGACTCTGACTGCAAGCACTTGCTCAACCATGGTTCTTAGTACTTGCTACTTCTACTGCTGTGCCACATTTACGTGAACAGTTACTACTTTAATACTGCCAATAATAATACACTTAATTTGCATACTACAAATATTATTATAGGGTTACAATGTGCCACAACGAAAGCAGCAACACATTAGATCAAAGCAGTGTAAAGACAACAAATGTTAAAATACCTTTAATCAAAGGATTATCAAGGATCCTAATACATTCTACAATGAAACAGCATTGCAAACCCTATGACACTCAATTAATCTGATATACTTCACCTAAATAATCCTATGTGCCTCTGTACATGTAGAAAAGAAAAAACAGAAAGCTAAAATAAGGCTACGATAAGATATGTATGATAAACCCTCAGCAAGTGAGTGGAGCTGGAGGTTGCATGTCTGAATATCAAATGTTTTCCAAATACAGTAGCATGTTTCTTACAGCAAAGCATCCCAAACAAAAAAAATCATCATAATGACAAAAACAATTTCTATGTGATAATCTTAGCAGGATAAAGAGGCTACATTCAAATTTTCTATCCTGAATGTGACCGTCTTTTTTAACAGGTGACCTTGTTACTCGCTTTTTGCAATCAAATGCACACTCACACATCTTTCTCTCCTCTACCTCTGTGTGACGTAAGCACTGACTTCATGCATGGTACGTCAGTAGAGCTACTTACCAGTCCAGCCCCCCCTCCCCCCCTCCCACTATCATCCCATCGCAACCACCACAATGAAAGGTACCCCTTTTCATGAACAAAGCACTTTTTCTACTTAATGTCTATAAGCGTCATTTTAAAAAATTGGATTTTATTGGTATGATCAAAACGTCCCTTTTTGCCAGCTGGATTCAGTCCAACTCATGTAACCAAACAGTATCACAGCTCGACTTGGACCTGGTTTAATCCTTTTGAAATCCTTCCAATCAAGGGGTTCAATATCGGAAACATCCAATCAACAAATTCCCTTTTACATAAAATGTCCTTTGAAACAAACTAGATTTTTTTGTGCAGCCAGGAAAGAGCTAAATACAGAGAGATGAACAAAGGGGGGCAGAGGAGAAGCTGACATTGAGTTTGGTCTGAGCACACAGAAAGGGTTCGTGCAGTAGTGGAGGGAAAACATGGACATTTTTCTTCTTTGCTGCATTTTTTCAGCCTCACTGTGGTCCACATTCCCTCCATGGGGCTGTGCCTTGCTCAAGGACACGGTGGCACGACTGATCAGGGAGTAAAGTACATTCTTCATTCCCCTAACGAGTCTGAAGATTGAAACCAGCAACTATTCACTTCTTGTCTGCGCATAAATAAACTATAAGATATGAATGTTCCATGATTTAAATTAGATTTTTGAGGATATCTGAGAGGAAATTTTGAGGAAATTTATCAATTCAATTTATTGTGACCTGTTCTAGCACCCCCTCTTCCTTCCCTTCTTATAAAAATAGCAAACAGAGCACCAACAGAGCAACGGCAGGTTGCTTGGGTCTATTTTTAGCTCAGTGTGCCTGCAGCGCTCCAGCAATAGCAGTGCCTGATAAATGAACGATGGCTATTATGCAATCGATGTTGAATGAAAGACCCAATTCACAGAAGCAGAGAGAGAGAGAGGGAGAGACAGACAGACAGACACGGAGGAGGTGATCAGAAGGCTGTATCCAGCACAGTGATGTGGTTCAGCATCTCACACATGATTGGTGTGACGTGGCAGAGAGGGGCCGGGCTGCAGCAGGGCTTACCTCAATGATAATACCCCCACCCCACCGACACCATCACTACACCTCACCCAACCCCATTCTACACCCTACCCTCCCCCCGGCTCGGTGTAGTCGGCCATGACAAGGCTCCATCAGAGGAGACCAGTGACGACAGAAGCTAAAAATAGATCGGCCTGCCAGGAAATAGGGGAACGGGGAGACTTGTGATGGAGCTGACGTAGATACCCCCCGCCCCCAGACTGGGTGTAGATGATTTCTCCCCTCCTCAGAAACACATTTTTTATAGGTTGATGGTTAAGTGCCTCTCAATGAAGTAAAAATACACTATTTGCTATTTATACTCCATATTCTATTTTTATTTTTTATTCCCTGAGTGTGCAGGTAGGAGGTTGAAGTGTGTTGCTCAAGGACACTTTGACAACTGCTACTCAGGTAAAGCAAATCATTGGATTACATGACACAGTGGGAGTCGTGATTGTATTCAGCTGTGATTTTACTGTCTGACCTCACTTTTCCTTCAGATTTTTTGCTCATCAGTGTGGAAAAGCCAATTTGACACTTTATCTTTCTGATGAAACCCAGACTTATGGTATCTTTTGCTGTTCAGGTTTTTACAACAATGTGACCTACCACCTCCATTTACAGTGATCCACGAGCTGATTTTGACTGAGAATAAACCTAAAATCTATTGTCAAACAATAAAATTATGTTTGTTCACACCAGTCATATCAGAAACGGATGACACTGACTGGATCATACTGATATTTAATCAAACATTAGCTCAATATATTGGTTTTGACCTGCTCTTGAAAGTAAGAAAAACAGATAAACTTGATTTTTAATATTTTTAGTGGCAGAAAGAAGAATTTACATCCTACAGACTCACCATTGAGCTTTTCAGCTGCTGCAACTCACCAGAGCTTGCTGCTAGTCAATGGCATTCGTTCTCATTCAGAAGAAGGAGAAGCCAACAGGCAACAGATAGGGAGGCAGCTCCCACTACTGAGGAAAATATGGTACTGCATTATCTTTCACTATAAGGCAACATTTTCTCACCACTGTGGCCAAGTGCCTGCTGATGGGGGGAAAAGTTGGGTCGCTGTAAATTAATTAATTAAAGAGTATGGTCTAGACCTGCTCCATTGAAAAATGTACCTTTTTCTTAATAAAAGAATCAAATGTGTATGTTACATAAGATAATGTGTCTCAATCCCAACTAATTTCCAGATATGTGCAGTAAACATATGACCTCATAAAACTGTTAACCTAACTTTTTCTAAAACCTCTAAAATTAGGACTTTTACATAACTTCCCACAAACAAAGCTCAGTTCAAATCTTGTCTTTTGTATCCTGATCTGATCTTAATTGTGTCAAGACCTGTGAGAGGAGTAAAAATGATTCCTCCTGATATTTTGTTTGAAATGATAATTTCTGGGTCAGTAGGGCTGTAAACTAGCCAATGCATAATAGGTTGGAACATGCATTTCATTGTGTGATTTAATTTCCTCCCATCACTCGTAAAGTAAATATATATACATATGTATTGCACAGACAGTGGATGATATGGCTCCTTAAGGGCGTATTATGTTTCTGCTTTAGGAAGGGAAAATAATTGAAGTTGTTAAACAAATGTCAAAGATATTAAGCAAACAGCTATAAAGGACAGGAACAGTTGGAACATTACAGTTCATGTTATTTACAGGCTGTTATAAAGAGAATAAACTGTAAAGTAAGAGGGCCCGACCAGTCTGAGTTTATAAGGCCAATAGTATTTACAGATTGAAGCTCAAGTTTTTGTAGAATACTCTTTGTGTTTGAGTATTTTTCAGTGTTTCACCTGGTCAGGCTGGAAAAATCCTATATTATGTAACATTTAGACAACCATGAGTCTGTAAAGGTGCAAATATCAAGGTTTTAAAGCTACTACCTGTTGCAATAGAACTTCTACTACCAAATTATTATTTTTATTACTACTACAACTACACGTACCACCTCTAGAGCTGTTACTACATTTTATACTACTGCTCCTGCAACAGGGTAAGACATGCATCCTCTTTTAAACAGACAGACAGACAGACAGACAGACTGCTTGGCTGGCGTCTTGTTCAGTTGCAGCATACATAACAAGTTGACCTTGGTCTGCCTCCTGCCTGCAGCATTGTTCTCCATTGCTCTGACGTAAATGACAGCTCCCTTTTCTCTCTTTAACTCTGTTTTACCAAACTTTTCTCACACTCACACACATCACTCAACACCCACATCCTAACCTCTGCGTTTGTTCCCAGGAAATTTAGTTTTAACCTCATCGACATATTGAAGAAAAGGAATCCTTTTTCTTGAAACAAACAAAAAAAACCCTGCATGTTAAAGTTTTATTTTATTATCACTCAGGATACATGTTGCTTTTTTCCTTACTGGAAGTTTAGTGATTAGACGGGAATGGGATGGAAGCAATTAGCATATCAATTAATCGTTCAATCGACAGATTATTTATCACAATCTATTTTTTGCTTAATTAATCATTTAGGTTCTCTTTCTCTTTCAACTGTCAAACATGTCTGATTTTGGGCTTTTCAGGATTTGTTGCATTTCTTTACATTATGTGACGTTTTAGGGTTTTGGGCTGTTGGTTAGATAAAACAAGCTTTTTCATGAGTCACCTTCGGCTTCAGAAAATTGTGATGGACATATTTTTAATTGACAAATTACTAATAAAGTAAAATAATAAGTTGCACGCCCACTTTTTTCACTTTGTCTTCACTTTTGACTAAAAATGAACTTTTACAGCTACAGACACTATGTTCATCTAAACACTAAAGCTCATCACTGAACAACTTGCTGATCAAGGAACTGTAATGATTTAAGTTAAGTTAGGTTAAGTTAAGTTGAAGTCACTTTGATGTTCAGCATTACCCAGAGACATCTTAATTTAATAAAACAACCACATTTTTTTTTATACAAGTCAGACATTATATGAACCTTAAAAGGCCTTTTCTTTGGATTAGCCTCTGTAGCTGCAGTAACCTCAGGATGTATAATGCCAAGTACGACCAGTTCCAGTGCCTATGTGCTTGTGATGTACTCATGGGAACCAGTGCCGAGGGGTTTTAGGAACTTCTTTTGTATGTGAGAGAGCGATACACAAAACAACTGCCAGATGTTATGAAATGGGCTATGACACAGGCCCAGGGTCAAAGGTCAAATTGCACACATATACACAAACGCTCCCTCCTGTTTTCTTTCCTCGCAGCGTGGGAATAGGCCGAGGGGCCTAAAACATCACACCAGGAAGGAGGCGAGAGGTGAGGAGGAGAGGAGGAAAACAGAGCATGGAAAATGAGTGTGTGGTGAGTGCTTGTGTGTGTGTGTGTGCATGTGTGTGCATGTCTGTGTGTGTGTGAGAGAGAGAAAATGGCTAAGCTATAGTAAAGATTTGATATGATTTAAAATGATAAAAACAGCACAAGTTTAAAGGGCTGTGTGTGTGTGTGTGTGTGTGTGTGTGTGTGTGTGCGTATGTCTCTGTGTTGGCTGGTAAAAAAGTTGAGGGAGTAAAAAGGGTTTGTTTGCTTTACACCTCAACCCTATTGTACATTTGATCTGAAAGCAGCAGAAAAACAACCCGCTTCCCCCTCATTCAGCCCCCTGCCAAACAGTCCTTTCATTTCACTGTCACTGTGTGTGTCCGTGTGTGTGTTTATATACTCATGACATTACACTCAGGGGATGTTCAGCAGCAGGGCAGGAGAAAAAAGAAACAGGCACGTTATTAATCAGGATCTGTACATATCAAAGCAGGAAATTAAAGATTCAAAGTCCCAAAGTCCACAAACACTTTCCTCTTCATTGAGGAAGCATTATCTTTCATCAACTTTACATAACTAAGCTTGTGCTGATATATACATTTGTAGACTTTCTGTTGTTTCACATTTGTAGCATCTGAGTTGATGAGCTGATGCTCTGACTGGCAGCCATATAATAAAGTACATTAGACAAATTTAAACAGCTGCTATTGTTTAAGGGCCCAGACACTAGGGTTGACCAATATGGCTTTTTCAGAGCTGATACCAATACCGATCATTCAAAATAAAGGAGACTGAAAACAAATATTTGGGACCGATATTCATCTGCAGTCAAAATTAAACTCTTTGTGTCAAATTTTGAACAACCAGTGATGGAATATACCTAAGTACTGTTCTTCAGTAAAATGTGGGGGGCATTACTTGAGTATTTCCATTTTCTGTTACTGTATACTTCCTCCCCACTACATTTATTTGATAAATGTAGTTACTAGTTACTTTGCAGATTCAGATTATTCAGTGTTATAGGCTATTAATTGTGATGTGTTCAATCAGATATTGTTGTGGGCCACACTAAATGGGTGAAATCACAGATTCTACAGCGACAGGCTCAAGGGGCTTTCCCTTTCTTCTCCCACTCTATTGTCATGCACTAATTCACTTAGCCAAACAGTCAATAAGAGTGATTTCTTATACCAACTTTCTCTGCCACAGATTCAACATGCTTAATTGGCCAAAGAGCCGCTGACAAGGGGTGACTAGTGCCAATGGTGCAGGACACAGTTCAACAACCAGGGCCACAGAAGCTCACCGATTGCCTCGACATTGGCGTGCCCTGTGTGTCAGGGCCCTCAGATGCCAACCATGAATGGCAACTTCCCAGCTCAAGTCCAGCCAGGGATCTTTGTTGCATCTCTTTCATCCTCATTTGCAGTTTGACTGAAATATAATCAAATGTGTCTGCTTTTGACACACAATCTTGTACACAAGGTACATTGGTGAAAGTGCCATGAATACTGTAAGTCATAAATTGATTTTTTACCATTACAGTTTCACAACTCACAGTGCTAACATCAGTAGAACATTTTGAAAAAGCTTAACAAAGTCAGAAAATCGCTCTTGGGCAAGTACTTTGGTAAAGGCAATCAGCTGCTTCACTGTGGTCTATAGCCAGCTGAGCAGCAGGACAAAATGTACCCAAAAATTATTGAATACAGTGAGTTCAGCACAGCATCACTGGATTAAGCTTGACCAATGAAATACTATAATATAGTATTTCATTTTCTGAATATTATGTCCTGTATTATCACATAATATGTGATAATACAGGACATAATATTCAGAGAAACTGTTAGACATGGTAAATATCTGGAGAAAATATCCCTGAAATCACAAAGGCCTCAAGATGCTGTCAATAATGCTGACAACCTGAAACACATGAAATGAAATAAATATAGACATAGGCTACACATTTCAGTTTCAGTGAAAACTGAAGAGAACAGATAAAAGTTGCTTGTTTTAGCACATTACATCAAAGATGTCTATGATCTGCTCACTGCGCTCTCACCTCTTGTATGCTATTTTTAGCAAAAAAGGAAAGACAGCAAAAGACAACCAAAAATTGTTGAGAGTTTATCATACTGTAGGAGTGCACAAACTTCCCTTCAGAGAGCCAACATTGGCACTTAAGGTAGGACATGGGCCAAAAGCAGGCACTTATTGTACTGTTTTATATTGGTAAAATGTAAAATGGATACTTAGATCTCAAGTTCCCTTAATTAACGAGCATTTTAAAATTACAATCATTTGTTTGTTTGTTTGTTTTTTTCCTTGCTAGATTGAGTTGCAATTGTGTTGAGGACATCAATGGCTTTTGAATTCAGTTACTGAGTATTATGTATTATCATGCATCTGCTGTTGGCTACTGTTTAAATTGAATTACTGCAGTCCTACTGTATGTCAGTCTGACTGTTGAATTACCTTCTTCTTAAAAAACTATTTCTACTGTTGTATACTGGAATGAAACTCAGTGCCACACCTCCATAAAGAGCCAGTTGCTCTTTTCCATCCACCTGACTGGCCACTGTGGATCGCTGTCCAAACAGAGCCAATGCTCGGTGTCCAACATCAACATCTGATCTCAGAGCAGCTCATGTCTCTCTAAATATAGCCAAGGGGAGGGGAAGGTTGCGCCGAGTCAAGCCAGCTGCTGTGTTTATTATTTTTCTGTGTGACCTTTGACCTATAGGCAGAGGAAGGACTCTTGCCTTTGAAGGCAGCACATCTTTGTTTGGATTGCGGTCAAGAGAGCGAGAGGAAGAGAGCAAGTGAGAAAAAAGGGGCTAAAAGTTACAGGACTTCATTCACATCAGATTTTATGTGCAACCTGTGCATGATTTTCATTTCAGACAGAAGACTGTAGAAGATCCAACTTTTGTGTGTCTGCTGTATTTTTACAGATCAAGGCTTCTTTATCTTGCATTATCTTAACATCTCATCTTATCAAATGAACTACAATACTTTGACATTACTACAGTACATTAATGAGAGATTGGAGTGAGGGGTAATAGTCTTTATCACACCAGCAGTATTCCGAATATTCAGTCTGATGATATCCTAGTGTAAAACTGTGAATCTAAAAACCCTACAGTCTAACCATTACTGTTTATTTTTTAAGTAGGATTGTTTACTCTATGAATCGTTGTTAGAAAATGATCTTTATATTTGTCTCAGGGGTTTAGAGGTTGGCCAGAGCTAGCAGAGAGTCATTGTTGACTTAAACAGGGCAGTGGTTCGCTGTCATAAACTGTGCTGTTGCGGTTAAAGGATGTTCTGCCTATGTGACAAACTTACTAGAACAACAGAGGCCTTTTTAGCAGACTTGACCTTTAAATATGAATGTAAGCGGTGTAGTGCCTAAGTGGTTAAATTTTTGGAGTGCAGGGCACCTCAAAGGTTGATTAACTCCTCCGGACGGGTATTGATCGTGGAGTCTGTGTGCAGTGATTAGCTCTGTCCGTCCAGCCAGGGAGAAATCCATACAGTGGCTGATCAGCATTAACATCATTAGAAACTGGTTAGGAAGGTAACACACTGGGCCAGAACCACTCAGAACCACACACACACACACACACACACATACACACACACAGAGGCAGTGTGATTACAGCCGCAGCAGTAGAGATCTAGATTTGGCTCCAGAATCGACCTGAAAATCGAACAACCTTACATCACACTGGTGCGCAACTGGACAGACTGGTTCAGGGCACGAACACACACACACACACACACACACACAGAGTTTGTTTGTCTTTGCTCAGCAACAGGCCATGCCGAGTGCTCCCCTAATCATGTTCATATGGCACTAATTGGCACCTTTCGGTATACAGTGATTGAGTCCGGTGGTAAGGCAGGAGTTTGTCACTTCCTCCACTAATTAGCCGAGGACAACCCAGGAGCAGCCAATCACATCGCTGATAAGAGGGACACGAAAAGATGGAGACAACAGGGAGAGAGTATTTTCTCCTCTATTTTTCTCTGCCTTTTTTTTTATTGATTGTATTTGGGTGCTTAGTTCATGTAAAACACTCAACACAACACAATCTTTCTTGTTGATTATAGTACTATTCACGCATGCAAATAAATTTGTACGGTAACGCATAATAAGGCCCTTGTAAGTCTTTATAAGATGCTTATTAGCATTAATAAGACTATATAAGTGTTAATTATAGCATCAAAAAGATGTTTATTGTTACATTATAAAACATTAATAAGGATATATAGGAAACCTGTTAACAGTTTGCTTAATTACGTTAATAAAGTTTCTTATAATTGTTAATAACACAATAAAAAACACATTTCATGAGTTCAACTAACTTACTTATTACTGTTTGTCATTTTTAAAATTGCCCTAAACTTTTTTGTTGCTTAATTAAAAATAATACATTCTGCATTATGCAATTATTAACAGTTAACTATGGGTTTTGCAGCTACCAGATCTAGAGCAAGAACAATTCCTTAGTGAAGTGAATAATTTCTCTTTTTTTTCAAAGATTACAAGACATGCTGCAAGGGCTCCAGATTCCTTGTAATTATACAAATATAAGAAACTCATAAGGCATTCATTAACGTTCTTCAGTGTCTATAAACTGTTGACAGGTTTCTTGTAAGTGCTTATAAATGCCTTATAATCTAACAATAAACGTGGTTACCATACTATTATTAACACTTATATAGTCTTAATAATGCATCTTATGAGGATTTACCTATCAATTAAAGCTTATTACAAGGACCTTGAGATAAAGCGTATCTCACTGGTATCGGAACATTACTTTCCGATTTGAGGTATCAGAATTGGTACTGGAAGATAGAATGTTGGATCAGCATGTTCCTATTTTTAGCATAAACAAGATGGAATAAGTTTTACAAACGAAGAACTTAAACGATATCAGGTGTCATAGGTATTCATTGCATCAGTACTTTTAATATTGCAGATACTTGCAACAGTATCTATTTTAAAAATCTTGTCAAACTAAACATCCTGCAAGAACCAGAGCTTTAACATGACCCTCAGTTATTTTCCGTGTTCATACTTTATATTTGTATATTTCCTTTTTTTACATCTCTCTGCATAAACTGATGACAGCATCTATGAAGAACTTGCACAAAAACTCACCATATTGTCAAGTCTTTTCTCACACAAAATTAAGCTGTTGAAAGTCCCCTCCAACCCACAGCCTTTCCCTACCTGGTATCCCGCCGTGCCGGCAGAGCCCTCAAGTCTAGACAGGTGATCAAGTTCACCTGTGATAAACATGAGGATGCCTTATTTCCTCAGTCCATCAAACACACTATTGTCTAATCCTGCGAGGAATAATGTAACAGAGCCTCTTTGTGAAGTTGATCATCATTCCAGGAGTCACGGAGATGTCAGGATAACACTCACTCCACTATTCCAGCAGTGACACAAGTACACACACAACAGTCACACTTGTCTGCTGACGTCAGTTGTGGTTTCATGGCCGTCACTGCGATGCCGATCGACCAGCTCTCAGGCCTGCAATTATTCTCGGCCTGACACTCTGCATGTTCTGTTTTTCCACCAAATAAGAGACTACAACACAAAGGATGCTATGAAACACGCTAAAAAGATACAGGCCGGAAAACAGCTGGTTGAGCTTGTGGACACAGTGGGATTTCTGTTGAGACGTGTTTGTTGTAGGAACGGAGAGGAGTGACTCAAGAGACGTGGAGGAGAGGCATCCTGCGGTTCAGCACGTTGACGCGTCAGCCGTGAATATGGCAATGATTTGGGATCCAGTCCAGTAAACAGACACTGTCACGTCAATATTTCCCTCAGTCCTCAGCAGGGGTCAAAAATGGTTTGCCAAAAAAATCCAGATGCCTTTAAAATGTATTGTAATGAATGTATGAAATTAAAGAATTAAAGGTGTATGATATCATCATGACATCACATGCAACAGCTGTGGGGAACAGTACAGTACATCTGTGAAATGGCGAGGACCCTAGACAACAAAATCTGTCTGTGAACATCAGGACAAAACAAGTCACAGCACCAACCATATAACATTCTTTTTAGGGAGGCATGATATGGATTTTTTTTCGGCCAATTCTGATCGCCGATAATTATCTGGTTCTCATTGTCGATACCATTCAAATAACTGATAATTTCACATTTTTGTACTTTAAAATAAAGGTTTCTGACCTGTAATTTAAGCAAACCTGATGGTAAGAAAGGCTAAGATGAAGTGATCAAAGATGGATGATTTGTTGTGTTAAAGCGTGTCAACTTTTTCACTCCTTTCTGAACCCTTGTGGAACGTATTGCAAATCACAGTTGCCTTCTCATTCCTCTGAAACTGCAAAAACACATCAACACCGGCAACAACATGCTTGGTTAGTCTACACTGCGTGGCTCTAGTCATGTGCAGCAGGTTTAAGTAAAGAGCACAATGGGCTGCACTTCTTCTTCTTCTTCCTGTTCTTTTTCTTCTTCTTCTTCCCCTCTGTGTTTATTGGTGGATTGCGAATCAACTTCTAATGGTGCATCTGGAGCTTTACGGCTTATTTTTTGTTCTTTCAGGGGCAGAATATGTAGTGCTCTCGAGACTGATTAGCCGACTAAATAATTGAAGTGCAGAATTCAGTGTGGAGAGTGACAACCACCTTAAATAAACCCACCAGATCACACCACGGAGATATGAGCTACACATGGCAAGAGATGCCTCTGAAATCCATCATCACCGTCAGTACAGGTGCAGTGGCATAATGAGAGCGCTGATCGTGCCTCAAAGCTGACTCATGCTCACAGTGAGCACGACTTCAGTGCTCTGCCAGAACTAACGTGACTATTTGTTTACATTATGTCGCAACATACTGGCAGTTCACAGTGACCTTTGACCTCATGTAGAGTGAGCTGTGCGTCATGTCGCAGTGTGTTGACATGGGCTGAGGCCTGGAGGGCTGGCAAACCTGCTGTGACACTGCCAAAGGTCAGATCTCATTTTTGAACAGTTGAAAGAAGGTGTATTCAGCACGAAGTCAGGCGATACCTTGCACAGAGACTACAAACGTCTCTCCTTTTATAGAGGGCTCAGTATTCATATAGTAAGATGCACCTTCATAGGCAGGTTCACAATGCATGTACACTGTGCTTTAATGATTATAGAGGCTGCTTTCAGTCATTTAAAGGTTTCCTTCCCCTGCACGTAGTAATGTCACTGTAGCAAACATCACAGCTCATTTAAGCAGCAAAACTAAAATCTGTAGGACAGTAGAGAGGATACTCTCCGGAGGAAACAGCAGTGATGTTGGAGCTCAGGAGTCAGGAGATTCCAGTAACCAATGAAGTTAAACTCTGTCTCCTGCGTAAACACGCACATTGTATCTCTTAAGGGAGAGACGCACTGCATGTTTCTGCTGCTGGAGTCCATTGCAGGTTATGTTATCAATATGTTCCTCATCAAAGATGAATTATTTCACCCACCCATACCCCATCCCCTATTAATCAGAATGATAGTTCTTATGACCTGTCCGATTAGATGACTGAGATCTGCGCACCACATTAAACACACAGAGACGCACCATAGCGTTCCTCCTGCTTCAGTTAAATAGAGCATTTCTTACAATGTATACTGTTTAAAGATTTCCATGTCCTTCATTGGTCAACAATATGTAAAAATAGAATAAGAATCAAAGACATAATACACAAGTAAGACTAAAACTAAGAATTGTTTGAGCTTGTGAAATGGAGTAAGTTTCCCGGGACAGGGACACAGTCAAATAAAATCACAGGTTTTATTTCTTCACATTCTCTGTGTGTGTAGCAGACAGCAGCAGTAGGGCCGGGCCAGGATTGCTACTGTGACTACATACCTAATTAGCATTACAGTGGACCTTTTTGTTCATCGTCCACCAGGTCATCCAGCCCCCACAAGGTGCATTGAGAGCAAGAGCCGTGCATACTGTGCTGAATACGAGGGATCTTATGGCAACAAGTGGCAACTGCCGTTAGCACATTTTAGCTACTTTAGCTGCATCGTCTGAAGAACAATAACCCATAAAATTACAATTTGGCGTATTTGAACAAAATCAACAGCTACCAACAGCCATAGTCCTTACAACCTTAACTAATGTGTTGTCACAGGTTAGATTGTCAAAATAAAAAAAAAACAGCTTAAATACCTGAGGTGCTACATTAGCATTAGTGACAGTCACAGTTAGTGACCCTAAACTAATTTTATCAGTATGATTTTGACTTTTTGTGGTTTGAGGCTGTGAGAATGTTATTGTCCTAACAAGAGTCTCCCTGCATATCTAAGTCTTAAAAAAGCATCAAACAGAATGAGAGCTGATAAAGTAACTCCTGCTACTGACTAACTTTATCAGCTCTTACTCTGTGTTGTCGGCTACAGCTGGAAACTATACTGACACTACCATGCATGCAGTAGTAGTATATTAACTTAACCTACTCATCACTTCCTTTAGTGAAAAATGTAAGCTTTTATAATGAAGCAGCTGCACAAACCAGCTTTATTTCTACAGTTATTCATTTTTGTCTTCATATTTGTTATAGGATCAGTTTGACACAAGAAGACCGAATGAAGAGCTGCACTTTTGCATTGTGGCCAAACCTCAGACCTCCAACACACGATCAGGGTTAACAAGATGTTCCCCGAGCCTTTCTTTATGAAGAAAAACCTGTGTATCAAACAGTATTTCCACTTTGACAAAAGCCTAATAAACTAAATTTCCGATTTAGTACAGCTCAAAGCCTCGTTTACACACCGGTCAGAAACAAGAGTGACAACTAAAGAATGAGAACAAAGTCAGTCTGAGGCACTGAATACAATTGTGTCAAATGTGAAGATATTGAGTAACAGCAGAAAACATCTCCTATCAACATTCAGACTCAGTGAAGTCTTGTAGAAGCACTATGAACTGCAACGTGTCAAGTGTGTCGTTTCACAAGCGGTGAAGAGGTTTCACATACACAAGACATTTCATCATGACTGTCACCAACACGCTAAGAGCTAAATGCATCTGACCTCAGCAACTAAATCGTGTCTGCTACCATCTTCAAGAAATATCACAGCAGAGATCTAATTTATTGTTTTATATTAATCTACAAATGTTACTTCAAATGCACCGAAGAAGAGCTATTAATGGAGTCAAAAACTTTATTCTAGCACAGGTCAAATTTGAGGTTTACTCTGTCTCCCAGAGTCCAAAGTGATGTCTTCAAATGTCTTTTTGACCAACAATCAAAATGTTTTCAGTTTACAATTATTATTTTAAATATGACAGGACAAGTCCAGGTGAGGGAGGACAAAAAATAATAGGTCATCGGGAGGTTAGGGGATAGGGGGGAGAATGAGCAGGACAGGACAGACAGTGAAAAGACAAGACAATATGGCAGTCTAGGGCTGCCCGATAAATCGAATTTTCATCGTCATCGCGATATGAACATGTGCGATAAACACATCGCAAAAGACTGCCTGACACGTGATGAATAAGAAAAATCATTTTGTTTACATGCGCCATGCATGCACCGTGAGCATGCCAACATTTAGCCTATCAGACAGAGCCCTGTTTACAAAGGCCAATCAGATGAAGCCCCAGCTAGCCGTTAGCTACCCTGACAAAATTAATCGGCATCAGTTTAGTGGTGATTGCCAGGTTATGATGGCTGAGGGAGGAGAAAAAAGCGATGAAAATGGTCGACGAAGGCCTTGTGGTGAAAAGAAACAGCACTTCTGCTATATGAACTTATTTTGGATTCAGGAGAGACGACGTTGTAACGTGGGCTGGTGAAGGGGAAGGTGATGGTCCACTTTAGTGCGGTTGCTCCGGTTACTCAAGAGACGGCAGGCAACATGTGGGGGTTTCCGCACGGCACTTTTATTCATAACACTGACCGCACCATGCCAGGTCTCTACGGCACTAATGTTACAGGCATACATGCAAATGAACACAGGCCGAGGTTCTTCTACCAACACTTCACAAAATAAAAAGGGAAGTCTTCGCTCTGTTAGCGGTATCCTTTCTCATGAGGAGCAGAAGTACACCTGCTCTTCTTCATCGTACAGGTTACATTACCCACTAAACAAAAGGAGGCGCCACCTAGTGCTGCTACATTAAATAACTGACTGTTACAACGTGTTACAATGACAGGTACTGTGTGAGCACATCAGCACATCTGGGAATGTGGTAACAACCTAACAAAATTAACATGCTGGTTTTCTTGGCCAAGAACTTGTGTTAAGGGAATAACTAAGGTTGTAACTTGCCCTAACGGGTAGATATTTTTTCCTGATTTTATTTTTTCTTGATTTAGTGGGCTGGCCCTACTCTATTTCAGTTTTGTCCCTCATACTACAGATCTCTGCACCTTGTTAGGCAGAGTCAAGGGCCTTGATGATTGTGATGAGAGACATTACAGTTAATTTAAAGTGCCATGTTTAATTTATATTTATTTAATTATTTAAGTTGTTTCCCCCTGGATTTTTTATTCATTTCAACTCTGCATGGTAAGAGATGTTTTGGTTGAGTTTACAAGAAAATAGTTTAAAGGGAGCAGGGGAAATTAAACTTTTATTTCATATAGTTATAATGTCTTTTTTAAATTAATGTTCTGCTTAATTGGTTGGGTATTCATGTGCAGTTTGTTCAATAAAAGCATGTTCGAAATAATTTATTTCATTCTTTATTCAGTGGGCATTGGCTATTCAATGTTTCGGGTCTATGTTAGCAGTGTACCTGCGGAAACACTATTGTTAACTGTATAGTTAATAATATGCAAACTTCAATATTTGTTTATTTATCGCAAGTTATATCGTCATCGCAATATTGAACAGTGTTATCGCACATCGCAGATTTTCCTCATATCGTGCAGGCCTATATGGCACCATGAGTAACAGAATAGTGTGAGATAACTGAACTTGTAAGAGATATAGTAGCTATATCAGAAAGTAAGTAGAAGGCAGGCGACTCAAACCTCACTAAAGCCATTTCACACACAGTAAACTCCTGCCTCATCATAACACTAAAAGCAGATGCTAACTGTCTGTGCTGATATACACGACTCTCTGTTTGCCAAAACTAACTGTAAAAGCTCAAACTTTACGAGGTAATGACGATGACAGCAGTATGTTTTCCGTCTAGGAATTAATGGAAACTACACACGGTGCAGGGTTAAAGGGATTTGGACGATAACACTGTGCACTCTAGTTTTCTCCGCTGCCTCTTGACTGTGTTATTACACACATGTGGTCGATCCATCAGGTCTATAAATATGTCCGACTCTGCCTTCATTAGTAATTTCCCTTTGAAGGTTTTTTATTTGTGGGTTGACATTTTAAAGACACTTTGATCCCCCTCCTCGCCTGACATGGCTGATGTCGTCATGACTTTCTGAGAGGCCGGCTGCAAAATTAGTCACATTTCCTTCTGTGACTCTTAAGGCAGCAGGCACTTTCAAGTATACTCATCTGGTGACAATTGAAATGTGTGTCTGTAGTATGTTTTAATGTATGAGGGTGAGTAAACTGTATTGGTCTGTCATCATATGCTTTAAAAAACTGAGTGATATACATATGTGCTGTAGTTCTGTCAAAAATATGTTGATTGGTATTTGATAATAAAATTTGTTAAGAAATTAACATCTTTTTTGCTCATTTTTATATATAATATTGAGATTATTATTGCAACATACTGGTTACAATCCATCATTAGAAAACACTGTGAATTTCCTTTTGTAATCTTTTTTTAATAATACAAGCTAAAATAAAGGGGGGTAAGGCAAGTTTAGGTATCTTTGTGTATGTGTGTATTCACACAAGCAGAGATATACAGCGTACTCTGTATAAAGATGTAATGAGTTTTTCAGGTGCATGTGTTTTAGTGGTAATAGGGGGATAAATATGAACAAATGATTAAGTAATTGATGATATTAAAGGTCTGATCTCAACTCATTTCCTGATAACGCTGACTATGAATATTATTTTGACGCACTGGATTTAAACAATTTAGTTCTGAGAAGTAAAGAGCAGATATATTGTTCAATCCATTACCTGCAAGTGGCCTACTCAGACCGTTGACCCTCTTACACCACACTGTTTTTACCCAAAAAAAGAGAAAAAAGGGTTTTATCTACAACAAACTAGATAAAAATACTCTTACCATAAAGAAAAACATATCAAATATGTCCCCATCAACCCACTGCTGAGGAGCACAGAGAAATGATGACTATAGGGACATTATGATGATGTTTAAGAGATTAAATGAAATACCCTTAAGTACTGACGTCAATTTAAACTCTGAGTAGCATAGACTCATCGTACTGTGAGTCAAGTACAAATGATAGGAATATCAAGAGATACAAATGCAAGGTCACTATAATTTACATACTAAGCAACACTGAAACAGTGTGAAACTCATTACAAAGACAACCAGATTCCAGACAACCCGCAACATCTGGAATGAGTCACTTCAAGAATATTATAGCACAATCAAACTGTAGAAGTCCGACATTTCTTTTGAATAATACAATAAAAATAATATCTATAATTTAGCTAAGATCAGTACAAGTACTGAGTAGCCCGGACACAATACATTCCCTGGTAGAAATACTTCAAAACTAACTTTATTTACAAGGACAACCAAGTGACTTTATTTAAATATTTTTACATGATGTGCTTCATAGTAAAATATGTAAAAGGGAAATATTAATATATAACAGGAAATAAGGATAGGATTAAATTAGGGTTGATGGGGATTCATGATGTTGTGGCCACTAATCTTATAGAGCAGAAATAAAAAAAAAATAATAATAATGAGATCAGGACGACCTCCAACACTAACTCACTATTGGATGCCACACAAGAAAGTCCCTATAAGAGTTTGTGAGTGTTTGTCCCTCAACAATGTGTGCAACTTTAGACAGCAGGGCATTTAGAATTGTGTAACTACAACATCTGGATTAAAACCACATCTGGCCTACCGCCTGCGTTTCTGCACGATGTCGATGGGCCGGTTGACAGCGCACGGCGACCCACAGATATTCCCATTCCTCACTGTGAAGTAGCGATCCTGGACCGAGGGGGCCAGATACACACAGTTAGTTGGTAGACTCATGTTTGTGGTTGTTTTTGTCTCCCTTCTGCTTTGTTTTCCACTAATCTTCCTCTTCCTCCTCCTCTAGGCACTCCTCTACTCTTCTGCTGTTGTGCGCTCTCTCCTCTCCCTCCACACCACACCAGGTTTCCATTGACGCGCAGACAGGCGGAGGAAAGCCCTCCTCAGTGTGTTTCAGCATCATGTCTCCTGTCCGAAATGAGTCGAGGGTGAAGAAAGGAAGGGGGATCAAAGCAGCGTGGCTTCTAGAGTCATTTCCTCAGCGACACTCCTGTTTCATGCGGTTTGGGGAGCTCAACACGGCGAGCTGAAGTTGTTGGTTGCAAATCCACATTGAGGAGTTCAGAGCTGAGCTCTCTCTCTTCTCTGGAGATACACTCCTCCCTCCTTCCCTCCCTCTGTCTCTCTATGGCTCTCTCTGTCTGTCTCGTCCAGCACATGTGGGCTTTAAAAAAGACATGAACTCTGTGCGTATGTATGTGCAGTATGTGTGTGAGTGAGAGAGACTGAGGGGGATCTGTGGTTGTAGTAGTTGCATCACGTGTTTGTGCGCACGCATGTGGATGTGGTAATGTATATGCACAGTATGTGGTAAATGTGCACCGCATGTGTGCAGCACTCTGAAGAGGGAAACTCTCTGAGGCAGCGTGCCTCCTGTGGATATTTTAACTGTTTACAGGCTCAGCAAACACACACACACACACACACACACACACACACACACACACACACACACACACACACACACACACACACACACACACACACACACACCACAATGAATGAATTTCTTGCCAGAATAAAAAAAAAACTCAATGGTTCAAACCATTTCAACCAAATCTTTGACCACAATTCAACCCTCTTATATTCCTTCAGCTTTTTAAAGTCCTAATCCAAAGATTTACTACAGTGTTATCTCTTGGGCTGGGCAACGTTGATACTTTTATGGCAACGACTGAATTGCCTCGATACTATCAAGTATCAAAAAATGTCTTGTCATTCAATACCAAATTTCAATACCTAAGGAGTTAATCTCATCAGTGTCAGTGAGCCAATAAGCATGCAGCATGCTTGTTGTGCCATGTTCTAATAGAGCTGGTGATTGGCTGTCTTGAGGCGTGCAGGAAAAAGACAAGGTTACGCCAGGCCACTATTTTGACTTATACGCTAGGCAAGCGATTCTTATCGGTTTAAATGGGCACTATCTGGTATCTAGTTCTTCTATATACAGTAAATCTCTGGGTTATGTCCAGAGACTTTGTTAAGTCAAGTTATCAGTCTCAAAATTTTTTGGATGTTACCCTGCTGTATCTCACTGTCACTGTCAAAAAATGTTATAGAATATCAATATTTTTCAAAGTATTATATTGAAGTAGGGCGGTATGGCCTTAAAATAATATTGCGATATTTTTAGGCCATATTGCAATAAACGATATATTTAAAATATATTTAAATCTTATATAAATATATTATATAAATCTTCTCAAAAGCATTTCATAAATGTTCGGACTGGGCAACAAAATCAAATATCACAATATTTTTGACCAAAAAGGCTCTGCTTCAATAATAATGTTGCAACAACATTGTAAGGATGGCTATTGTTACTTCCACAAAATACTAACACAATGAGATTTCTGACCAATAATCTAAGTAATGTGGATATAATGACAAAGAGGGTAAAGGCTAAAGAATGAGTAAAACAGCATGGTAAATTCAGAAAATTACATCACTTTGCTGTAATGCAGCCTTTGAACCAGGAAAAGACAACACTTATGACATACCACAACATAACGATCTCCACAATCTAAGACATAGATATTGTATATATTGCCCAGCTCTGTACTGAAGTAAAAAATGCCTGTAGCTTTAACTTATTTTGCATCTGCTAACTAAGAGGTGTTAAAACTGATTCATGCATTTCTATTGTTCTATATGGTTTTATTTGTGTTTTCTTGATTGTAGGATTAAAGCTAGGGTCAGTACATTTTCACCTACATCAGTGGGTGTAACTGTATAATTCAATGGACAAATCTGAGCTCCAGCAAATGAGAACCAGCCAATCTCACCACAGGGAGTGATGGACTTACTGGACCTGATGATGTCACCACCTGACCGGCTCACTGCTGTCGACATTGCGGGCAAATATTTGTCTTTTGAGACACAGGGCAGGCAGCCGAGTCGGACGTGTCGGCAGGCACACAGGAGCTGAGGTGGAGTGCGGGGGGCTTTAAAACATGAGACATTTAAAAGACTGAGTTGGCTAAAAAGCAGTGACGTGGTGAGGATTAAGTGGCAGAGTCAGATGTTGTCTCGACCTGCAAGAGTTGATCAGGTTCAACTGAAAGCTGCTGCATGAAGTTTCTTTTCTCTAGCTTGAGGTCAGTCTGAATAATAAAAGTGGGTATGTAAAATTCATATGCAGCTCCATCTGCTCAATGATACAGTAAAATTCTGTTTCATTTAATTCCAACAGAAAGTTTTGATTATATGTCTGATTATAAATTCAGGCCTTTACCCTACATCCCACATACAGATTTGCCTCAATTTGATTTAAACTGCAATCTGCTATTGGCTGATTTTTATACCAGCAGCGTGATATTAGATGATACCAGCTGTAGGCTCATAATTTAATTTCAACACTGGATGAGGTTGAGTGCCAGACCAGGGAAGACACTGATAGCTCAGTTGTTCAGAAATATGAAAACAATGCGAGGCCATCAGACAAAGATTCCCCTGAATTTATAAGGACAAATGAAGCTCCCTGTCTAACTCAAATTAAATTAAGGGGCCAGTATGCTTATTGGATGGTCAAATAGCTTTGGAGCCCCCTCCTCACATGCCTTTCTGAAGTCTGATTTGTGGTTTTGTCTAACCATTCACCCTCATTTCATGTATTATTTGGCCAGCTGTGCAAAGGTGAGAAACAAGCCAGGGGTTAAACTTCTCACTCAAGCTTGTTATTTTAGTCTTTGCATGATTATTTCTGTCTTTTTTCATGGGAACAACCAAGTGCAGCTGCACAAATTCACTGCATTACCCTCATTCATAAACAAAACCCTGAGATACCCAAACATCTTTTGCATCCCATGCATGCTGTCAGTCATGTCCCAAGTACCCCATATACCTGCAACACAGTGAACAAAACACCCTGAAGGACATGATAGCAAAGCTTGTCCAAATCCACAAAACAAATACTCTCTTCTTGCATCTTGCTACGACTTGTGTGATGCGTTGATGTAAATACATCGATTTACGTAAAGTGTGTCAACGCATCGGATGTAAGCAGTACTACCGAGTACAAGGACGTCAACGGAACTGCATCCATCTCCCTCCAAACACTGGTCAGACCACACGCCCCAGCGTGAGTACTTCGCTCTACTACATTAGCTGGCCGGCTGGTACCGCCATCGCTAAGAGCAAACAAAGGCCGCTTAACGAAGTCGCGACTCTTCTCTGTTCTGGCACCCCAGTGGTGAAACAAACTCCCGACCAATGTCAGGACAGCAGAGTCACTCGCCATCTTCCGCAAAAGACTCACTTGTTCAGACTTCACCTCGACCCCGCATAGCATGACTCCCTCCCCACCCCCCACCCCCAAAAAAAGGAAAAGAAAAAAAAAATGCACTTGTATGTTCTTACCCTTAGCACTTAAATCATAGCACTTAGGTACTTAAGGTATCCTTGATAAATAGCAGCTACTTTGCTCAGATGAGGGCTTGAAAATTGTTTCTATTTTTTCTTTTCTACTTTATCAACGGTGAGATGTTGTGGTTTCTTTCTTGTGACAAATGTACTTATTGTAAGTCGCTTTGGAAAAAAGCGTCTGCTAAGTGCCATAAATGTAAATGTAAATTTAAATGTACTACCGGCATGCTCGAGCACTTGAAGCTGAAGCATCCCAGAGTGGCTGGATTCACATTGGATCCGGCGGTACAGCGAAACGTCGCAGGTTGGTGCAGCGGTGTGGGAGTCACTCACTGGTCCACGTGTGTGACGTGTTGGGAACCCCCGCTGATCAGTTTGCCTAAAGACGAAGCTGCTATGTTGTCTTGCTACTGGCAGGCTGGTCCTACTAGTGATTATTTGTCCTCATCGACGGATTAAAAAATAAGAGTAAACAACCAGGATGAGGCAGATCATTAGCCGAAGTGAAAGTGAAACTTGACGCTGCACAGAGAAATGTCTGTAGTGTTCCCTCTGTAGTATCTATCCATGCTAAATAACATGCCCTGCTACTGACCCGTTCTACTCTGCTTAATATCTCCGGTCATGCCTCTGCCACAGTAGGTTAAGCATACTGGTTACTAGTTACTACTACTACTAGTTACTTTTTGACCCCACCCAAACATAAAATATATTAGGATTACACACAGACTGGGCTATTTTTTTGTTGGGGAATAATGCCCTGCAGTGCATGCTTTGTCATATTTGTTTGTTGATGATTGAAGATGAAAAAATAATAGTTGGATTAATCCAAGAAATAATAGATTAATCGATTAATCCAAAAACTAATTGAAAGATTAATCAATAAAAAAATAATCGTTAGTTGCAGCCCTACATCTTGCACAGGTAAAGAGCTGCCCCCTCCACAGCAAAGACGGGGTCAGCATGACCCCTGTAGAATCTGCTTCGTAGCAGCCTGACATCAGCTTTCAGAGGGAGACTAAACAGTATAATACCCATATAATTGTAGCAAACCCTCCAGACCAGTAAGGACTCTACCATGGGCTAATGTTTCTCTGCTCTCTCCCAATGACATTGGGATGACACTCCAAAGGACTGAACACTGACAGACAGAGGAAGCATCAGCTTAAGTTCAATTGCATCCAAAATCAATGGATTACTTCTCAGTTACTAACTAGTTTTAGTTATGTTTACCATGTTTTGATGTTGTCTGAATTAAACTAAAACTAAAATCCCTCCCACCAATTCTCTCATCCCTCAGTGTGCAACGTGCTTGTGAATCATGTTGGACCTTGAAGCAGATGCAGGGGTGGAGGTTTGCTGAGAATGAGGTGTTTGTGAGGCCGCTGTGTAACCAAATCCACCAGCCAAATGACTTCTACAGTCCAGCTGGCTGCTGGCTCCTATGACAACATTACCACTGGTAATGAGAATAAGCTGCGAGGGGGGAGTGTCATGTATCTGTGTTTGGGAGTGTGAGAGAGTGCACATGTAAATGTTTGTGTGTGTCATGCAGTATTAATTATTAGTTCTGAGTTATAATGACCTTTATGTAAAATATCAGCCATTAATTTTACATTAACTTACTCAGAATTTAATTACGTAAATCTTTTCTATGCCTGTATTACACAACTTCACAGCGTCAGTATTGATAAATGTAGCTTTCTGTTACAGCTTCACAGAGAGCATACACAGTCCAATGAGGCAGATAGGGCTCCAGGCTCTGCGTTTTAAAAGGCATTACAGATCTTCTTTTTGGAAATTGCAAGCTCATAGTAAAGTTAGACAAATGTATGTTATATTTTAAAAACAGACCCTGCTCCCAGTCACGCTTTCTCACTTTCTTTCCCCTGGCTAATGAACAGAACATTCATTTTAGAACCAGAGTCATATGCAAAATAATATCAATAAAATCTGACAGAGTAGTGCTTGTGACTAGCGTTGGGTTCATTTTAATAATAGGACGTGATTGACTACACTGGGACTTTCTTGTTGCTAAAAAAATACTCGCTTCTTGTTTTTTCAGGTTTAAATGAAAGTCTTACACAAGTTTATGAAACCTGAAAATTGTTCATCTGAAAACAGTGAATCTATCCTGTCCTGATGTTCCACAAGAATTAAGCTAAATGTAAATTTAAAGAGAGCAATGTATCTTAGACAGGTATGGTGGTTATGGCTGTAGACCTTGTAAAACTTTGTCTGCACATGCATGTGTTGTATTTACCACAGTGAAATTGTGACAGCAGAGCAGAGAAGGACTTGCACCACCTTGTGGAATATTTTTAAAGTGACACATCAAACCATGCAGTGCAGTATTCATTCAGAGTAAAAATCTGTCACACAATCATGTCACAGAGTTTGTAATAACATGGCCATAGCATCTGTGAGGTCAGCAACTAAAATCATTGTGAACAAAAACAATCACACTGAATCTGACTTTGGTTATTATGATTTGTGCTGCTTTTTTAGTGCACATTCTGATACATGTCTGATTTAATGTGACCCCAGTCTGATCCTATTTATCAGAACTTGTTAATCTTTAACTTTTTAATTAGTTTAATTCATCAAATGCAGCGTTTGTGATGATTGAGGCCCAGTGTTAACATAGCCTCAGAGTCAATCAGAGAGCATGTAGTGGCTATCAGATATTGTGGCGTCAACTATCAGTCATGGTGGTTGCTGCTTAGCAAATACTTATATTTACATCCTCCTGCAGTACTGAAGTAATGCTGCTTCTCCTGCACCTCCCACAAAAAACACAGCCTGCAGCTGCAGTTGAACAGAATTAGTTATTTCAGTGGGCAGCGTCCTTTTCATTTTGTTCTTTTTTTACTCTTTATTTGTCCAATATAAGCTTTACTTGTAATTCCAACACCACCCAGATTAATATTCACCAAATTGACACAAAATGTATCTGGAATATCAGAGAATGTTGTTAGCCATTATGTGAGTAAAGTGCTGACAGTGGACTGACTATCCAGCAGAGGTCACTCTTTGCCTGGAAGAAACTACAGTATGTTCACACATGGGAGCAAAAGAAATAAACACAGACACAGACACACTCTAAGCAGTAAGCACAACTACAGAAACAAGGCAACAGGGCAAGCCACTTATTACCACAGTTAACAATAGAAACTGCAAGAATTTTAAAGGGTCAGTGTCATAACAGCTGCTATTTACTTGTGTGATTTTTCCAGTGCTGGTACCACAACAACTCTCTGGTGGAACAATCAATATGAATTTTAGGATGGGTGGCAGTGGCAGGATGCAGTGTGTGTGTGTGTGTGTGTGTGTGTGTGTGTGTGTGTGTGTGTGTGTGTGTGTGTGTGTGTGTGTGTGTGTGTGTGAGTGTGTGATACACGAGAAACACATGTCACATTCACGTGTCGTGTGCAGCCAAGCTGGCGGGGCTGGGGAACTATTTCAGGCTCGGGGTTTTATTTTGGGGGTCTGTTGTGTTATTGTTGGGGGGGTGATGGGGGGGCTTATCACTAGTGCTTCTGCTGGGACTGTACTGGGTCAGAAGCAAGTAATGAGCCCGTCTGGCACAGCAGGTTGTATCTGTAAATAATCTGGCTATTTGAAATGTTTCTGTTGTGTTAACAGGAGCTCACATGAGTCATGTACCCAGGGAAGTCTCTCTGACAACTTGCCAAATCATGACTTAGTAACATTTCCAAATTCCCCCAATTTCCCTAACTCATGAGTAAATTAGAATAACAAATCTAACATTGACAGATCACTCTATCTTTACCTGTTTGACAGATAAACAAAGTTGACATAAGAGATTGTTAAAATTTTACACACCCTAACATCTTTTAATTGCAATCTGTAAACCCAAAAATCACTCAATTCAAGAAAAATTAGAAGGTACGGGCCGTGGTTAGGTGGCTGCTGCTGCCTGTCATTTATAATAATATTAGGTCAGGCAAGATTCAAGAGGAGACAGTATTTCAAACGAGTCAGCTTACAGCTGTAAAGCAAACTCTTTGACTTTGACCGTCTTTTTGACATCAAGAGCAAAGACATTTCTTTTTTGACATTTGAAGTAAATGTTACATGTGGGGTTCAGTTTGACTCAGCACATCAGCCCAGCGTGGTGGGGTTTTGCATTTCCATTACAACAGGGCTAACTGCTTGAAGGTATGTCTTTAACTAATGATGTGCTTGTCTCGAATAGAGAGGAGTTGAAGGACAGGTTTATTTAGTTATTTAATTGCTTTAATGGTGAAGCAACAAAATCAGGAACAGTTAGGTTTTCATCAAAAATAACTGATATCTGAAAGTGCAAACAGGGATGCAGGAGATAAACTAAAGTCCAAACCACAAAGATTCAGTGAGAATCTACAAAAGTACTGAGAGCTGAACTTGGGTCCCCTGGACAGACATGAGTTGAGAAGGGGATCGTGGCAGGTTCACCGTGGTTGTGAGATGTCAACGTAACCTGCTTGGAGGCAGAGCAGGCTCTGCAGGGAGAGCAGGACCGACTGGACAAGGTCTTTCTCGTGGGCGGCTCAGCACAAATCGGTGCGGTAAAACTAGTAATGGAAAAGCAAATCAGTGCAGCACAGGTTGACTTGGTGCGGCCAAAAGTGCGAGTGGGAAAGCCCCAGTGGTAAACAACACGTCCAGCACTAATAAATGTTTGACAGTAAAACAAAAAATCGTTTTTTTATATCATCCTTTTAGCTGGCAGGTTTGAGTTTGAATGTGAACAGCAACATTCCCAAATAAAGCAGATACAAACTTATGATATTCTTTGACATAAAATTGTGCAAACCTAAGCAGCCTTAACGCTAACAGGAGATAGCATATGGCTCAAGGTGTAATAAAATAATAACTTAAAAAAATAAAATCTGTAATCATTAATTTGCTTATTTTTGCTTTTTGTTGTCTTTTAACAATAACATATATGTTTTTTCTAAATGTCTTACTTTAACTGTATTTCTGAGCCCCTGTAAAACATTGTGAGTTAACTTATGTCTGAATGGCACTATATAAATAAACTTGCTTTGCCTTTGACCTTTCAAATTCATACCTACTGTGCTTTGTCTTTGTTAGACAAAATATTCTACTGCACAATTGAAAGCAGCAGTTATTATATTTGTGGTTTTTCAAAGTAACATTTTTTTTTTTTTCTGAAGTTTGCATTTCACTTTAAAAAACAACAACACATACAGTAAAGTCTACTTCTGCGCCAAGGACAGTTCTGTCAGAGAAGAAGATAAATAAGTTACTATTCTTAGTTTCCCTCGTATTTAACTATACAGTTCTGGCTCCGGGTGACAGCAGTGAAGGTGTGGCATGTGTTTGTGGTCATGCTGCGATATGATATGTGAGGCTGAGTCAACCACTGACCCAGCAGCAGAGCGGAGAGCTAGGCGGTGCCCACCAATCCCAGCCCAGCTTAATGCTTACCAGGACTGAGCACAGGAACGGGCATGAACACACAAGCAACACACAAACACTGGAACGCATACACACAGCAGGCAGTGTGTGTTTGTCATCAGTGTAACATGAGTATGTTCCTCATAGCAGATCAGAAACAACAGGCAGGACTTTCTATCCCCCAACACCTCTGCTCACAGACTAACAATGTAGCAGGCAGACTGACAACACACACTCATTAACATACACAAGGTGTCAGAGAAAAATGCATTATTCACAAAATGAAACACATGCACTCATAAAAATGTAAACTGTAGTGCCCATGCAACTGCTTTTAAACTGCTTGAACACAAGCATCTGTAGATGGTCAAACAGTCACTTCTGTGTTAGTCAGAAACATTTGTTTCAGGGTCATTGAGCTACAAAAATGTCTCTGGAAGACTTTCAGCAAAAACAGGAAGTCTGTTGAATGAAACTTGCCACAAACAAAATTAGCTTCCTTTAAAAAGCTGTTGGGTAAAATGCCAGCAAATAGAAAAACAGTGCAGCTTAAAACCATAAAGTCACACACAGTCCTCAGTTCTCAGAACATCACACAACCCCACTATATGAACCAGTCAACCCTTTACACAGGTCACAGACTTGCATTAGCATTATCTATACAATATGAGCTCTCATAAATTCCTATGTGGAAGGGTTTCTTCTTCTTCTTCTTGTTCTGAATACATGCTGCAGCTACATTACAAAAGAAAGTTACTTTAATTATCCTGTAATTAGTTTCCAAATAGCGTTCACTCAACATTGAAGCCATGACCATGTGAATAAGAGCTGTCACAATATCACAGTATGATTTATTATCTTGCCTAAAGAATTCACAATAATGGTATTATCAAGATATCTTATTACTTATATCATATTAAATTCACAATGTGAGTGTAGGGAGGTGAAGAGAGAGTCTGTAACCATAACTATACAAAAATGTACAAAAAGAACAAATTATACTTCATGCATGAATTTTTCCTAATGTTAATCTTCCCTGTCTCTAACACACATCTCACATGACGTGATCATGGCATCAGTAATGACATGAAGAGAATGTAAACAATAGTGATACTCAGCGCAAAGTTGACTGGATGAGCAGAAATGATAGTTTCAAAACCTTTACTGCAAACTCAACCTGTGCTGTTGCTCCAGTTTATTCTGGTCCATTTTCTACCACTGAGTGTGCAGAAATTGGTTCAACTTCACACTAAACCACTTGCTCTTTGATTCTGTGAACTGACACCAAAACTACAGTCTATTTAGACCTTAAAGTAACACCTGCAAAATCAGCAGCAGCTATCATCACTGCAAAAGTTAGCAAAAATAATAATTCACTTGTTCATAAATCACTAAATGTACAGCGTGTTCTGTTTAAAAATAACCTTATCTATTGTTGTAGCTCGGACAGTGAAACTTTCACAACAGGTCTGTGAATCAGGCATGTAGCTGTACTCTGCAGCTTCTATGAATACTCCCACTCATGAATATAAGCAGTGAACAGATGCAGGATGTATAGTTTAGGAACATACCCTAAGCACGAGTGTCTCCGACCGTGTCCGAAACCAGTCGGCACCCCTTTCCTTGCAAACCGGAGGTCTTTGTTCATTGTCCCTTGAGCTCCTGACTCATATGAATTGAGTCTCTTGTGGAGATTCTTGAACTTCACGACTCAGTCTGCTACTTTCCTCCCATGAACCACTGGGTGGTTCGGGATAGACACCATGAGGTTTTGTACTGCGATAAACCAAAACACAAGTAGATTCCAGGTGAGAGATAAAAACAAAACTGATGCAGTCAAATAGAGGACAAATCTGATTAATCGTCTGTGCCTCAGGTTGCTGGTTTCAGAGTTCTTCCACTGAGGTCCCAGGCAAGCCTCAACAAGGCTGACTGGAGTGTGATATTCACTTAGTCTCTCCAGAAGGAAGAAGCAGAAAGGGAGCTGTTGTAACTGAGGACTCGGCTGCATTGAAGGAGTCTCCACAGTTCTTCTTTCAGTAGTTTGTTGTAACAACAACAAACATTGTGGCTCTGACTACATTCCTGAACGGTCTTTAGTAGCAGGGCTCCAAATTGTCCAGCAGAGAACAGGAGATCAGAACAGAAGAATACTGAAGTAGCTTTGTGACTCTGCTTCTCTGTCAGTCACTCACTCTGTTTGCAGGAAAGGGGAAGGGTTGAGCTGTTGCTGAGAGCAATGACACTGCAGGGTAGCGTCAGCGCCGGTTGACCTCTTCCTCCAGCAGTGTGAGAGCTTGTGGAGTCCCCTGAGGTCGCTGTAGGGGCTGAGGACATCTCAGGAGCTGTCAAGTAGTCTGCCTTGTGCAGGATATCCAATGCCGAGACAAATATGCAAGAACTCACTTTAAAAGATTTGGTATGAAGTTAGAGGTTGAAACTTTTTTAAGCAACATTTCCAAAGAAAAGCCAAAACAGTAAGTGTTGACCCTTTCTGAACTTGGAGAGACTAAAAAATTTTCTCTTCCCTACATTTAGACAGAGGAACATTTTCGTGTGTCCCAACTTGTAAAAGAGAGCTCTGACTCCACTGTGTGGCCGGCGGGTGATTTTGTGTCTGGCAGAGCTGGCTTGGCTCAGCCTTCATTGACACGTGAGATCAACGGGCCGCCTGACCCGACACCCCCCTTCAGCTGCCCTGCAGCTACATAATTACAGGGGGATATTGTTAGAGTTGGTGCTGAGCAGGGTGGCAAGAGGGGTGGGGGGTGGCGGTTGGGCATAAACTTGTTTAACAGAAGTACCAAACAAACACAATCTCATACTTTCAAAGAAGTATACATGGTAGACTGATATTTATGTTTTGGAGAGTTTTAGTGTCAGTGTGAGTTTTTTTTTTTTTTTTTTTTTGATTACTTAATAATAAAATTAAGTCTATGAAATAAGAAAAATAGTTAAATAAAGAATATTACAACTTCCCAGAGTCCAGGATGACTTCTTTACATGTCTTACTTTGCTCTACCAAAAGCCCAAAACACAAAGGTATGCAATTAAAAAAGGATACAACAAAGAAAAGCAACAAACCTTCAGAAAATGTTTGGTATTTTTTCACTATTTTTGCTTTGAGAATGATGAAAACAATGAATCACCTGTCAAAATACAATATTTTTCTGTCAGTCAGTTTGATTAATTGACAAATCATCTCAGCTCGATGTTGTGAAGGAAAACCTGAATACTAAAGACTAAATTTTGGCACCATTCCCAATACACTACTAGGCAGTTTATAAAGATACTGCTCACAGGGGAACCTCCTGCTGACTTTTCAAACCCTAGATGAAAAAGACAAATCGGGAAGGAAAGCTGAATAACGTCTTGAAAAGTCTGCAAGAGTGAAAGAGGTGGTAAAAAAAAAAGGGGGGGGTGAACATAAATGTCACAACTTCTCTACACTCATTAACTTTTCACACATTATATGACAGTAGGTTGGAAGCTAAAACACGAGACAGTGCTTTAATCAATAGGCCATTGACTCAGAGGTAAGGTTACACCCCTGCCTTACACACATACACATCAACACACCTGAAAAACAGATTACTAGCAATAACGTTTTAATCGACTGGAGACCGCAGCGAGATCTCACCAATAGAGTTGTTAAAATTATGTGCTTGAAATAAAGTCTTTGAAATATTTTATGGTGTTACAGTTAATGATTATGTCTGCGTGTGCCATCCTGCAAAGAGAATGTGATTTTTTTCATTCTAGACATTTTTAATGTTTGAATCTCTGTAGTGTCTTTTCTGAGTAATTAAATTAAGGAGGGGAAGGGAGTATAACTGCCTAAATGGCACACTAGTAAAGATATGAGCCATGATACAGCAAACTGGCAAACAGCTTTAGATCAATCATGAAAGTGACTCATCAGAACAGAGCTCCCACAATATATATTTTATTTTTTCCCCTGCCAAGGACAACTTCTCCATCTTTTTTAGTCCCACGTTGCTTTTAACAGAGATGACTGGTCATTGACAGCTTTAGCTGCTAGCACTGAAAGTTTAGAACATTCAAGCTTTAGATTGAGGGACATATGTTGCATGGCAACAGTAAATGCCACCACAACCACTTCCCTACACACAAACTAAAAAAGGATGATGCACAGACTTACATTATTATCTTCTAAGTGTGGTATAATTTATTTGTCATGAGATGTGCCTGGTAATATTAACAATATACTAAGGTAATGCTAGAATGAATAAACTGACTTACAAGCATGAATTAACATAATAAATAATGGTCCACGCAACCTTGGTCTTCCAAAAACACATGGGGAATAAAACATACTTCTATCTTTATATTACTCATGGATAGTTTTTCCTTCCTAAACTGTTTCATTGTACACATTTTTTTTATCTTAAATGTTTTATTTTTAATAAAGAGGTTGTACCACACTTCAGCATATCAAAGGTCTAAACTAAACATAAACTAAGTTTGCATGATTTCCTGGTGGCCTGGAGGTTTATATATTTATATATTTATAACTAAATGCAGGTGAAGTAATTGGCCAAAACCAAACCAAAAAAATCATCTAAATTGTTATCACAGGTGAGGCCTCCATCACCAGAGAGATTACAATCCAATAAAGAAGGCTGAAGCAAGAGACACAGGTAATGTGAGAAAACAGGCGAAGGCCAAGCTAATGTCATCATTGATTGATTAGGACTGGAGTGACAGTTGTGTTAGTGTGTTAGGAGGTGAGAGGATGGTGGACACTGAGGCCAGATCAGCTGAGAAGGCTGAAGAGTCTTAACATTGGGTGTTGCAGCAAATGTGAGCAGCAGATGACAACACTATAACAATGTTACGAGCTGTTTCCTCCACAGTTACAGGCAGACAGCCAGGTAGGCAAACAGTTACAGTGTAGAGTGGGTTTCATGTTTAGCTGATACGTTTTAATGATGTATTGCATAAGCTAGCACAAAGTCTAATGTAAAACTTAATTCCTTTATAGTTTTTGTAAAAAAAACTTTAAAAAAAAACATTTACTCGGAGTGTAATTATATTTTTCGTAACTCAATTTTTTCTGTCCATCATTTAGTGTTGCTCTTCTTACTGTGATGGCTTATTTTACATTTTTTTTATTGAATATTGTATTTATTATAGTGCATTGATATATTGTGGAATCTCCCCTGAAGAACTGAACTCCTAACCATGGGGGTGTTACTCAAAGCTTCGCTCCACTCTGGTCATCGCTCTTATTTATTGCACTCCAGGGAGATTTCCAGTTGTAAAATAATTGCTTAATTTTACTATGTGACACACCTGGTGGACTTGATTTACTTTTCTCTAAAAAACTGGTCATCAGTTTGATTAGCAAGGGAGCTTTTCTCATCCGATTTTAATAAGCAATGTGTTGGTCGAACAGGCTTAAATATTAACTGGATTAATGAAGAGTAATGAGAGGAAGCAAAGGTACTGAGGTAGGGGAATGTAACCAAAATAATTCTAATGCAAACGTCACACTACATCACATTATAATATCAATATTACTTTGGAATTATTTCTAGATTAGATTTCCTTTAGCAGTAATCTTGTGTGTTTAGGTGAAATGGGAGGGTTAAAATGAAAACCACAGGAAATACAAAAACACTGTTGTTGCACGCAGCTTGTAGCCACATGAAGGAGATCTCCTCCGCCTCATGGGGCCACCTTGTTAAAAATATCAAATGATTATATTTTGAGATAGCTGTGGGAAACGCAGTAATCTATCAGTATTAAAGTCCTCTTAGGATGAAGCAGCGCTCTATATGAGAAGATCATCATAATGCAAATGTTACTAAAGCTTATTTAAATATTTTGTATTTACAAATAATTGAATTAAACAGTTAACATCAACACTTGTAAATTTAAGAATTGTTTTGACAGACGAGACTGAATAATGAGGGCTTCAGACAGCAGGGTGATTTTCCTTCCATGCAGCTCCCCCCAAGTTTCCTCAGCTGCCCTACAGGTCATGGTTGTGTACATGGAAAATCTATTTCCTACGTCATTACCCAACAGCACTGCTTTTTCCCGCACTACCATGTTTAGTTTCTCTTTTAATAATCAGACAATTACTTCATAATGTCACTCTGACATCTATACTTGACATGCTGTTCTGAAATGACTAATAACCCACACTATACTATGCCATTCTGCAGTTGTTTTTTTTTAACATTTATGTTATTTAAGACAGGAAATACCAATCTAAGAAGTTCAGCAAGGCAATGAAATCGGCTCAATCTGTCTTCGACGTAAAAGAGACACATGCTGCCTGTTTTCAGTCATGAGGAATGAGTGAATACATAACTGAACAGCATTGAGCGTCAGCCTTGTGTCACTACAGTGAGGTGGCCCTAATCCCTTTAAGGGTGCACTCACAATTGGCCCAGTTGCTCTGTATCGATTGTCCCTCCTGCCCAGTCCCCCGCTGGCCTGCACTCACAATGCTTGGACCGCAACCAGGCCTGAGCACGGTTACCTCTTGATCATACAACATCACGTCGGAGCGCGGTCGCAGCACATTGGAAAACAACAGAAAGAACATGACTAACTTTACTGACTTTTTTGTGGCGTTTTTTGTGTCATTTTGGCCATAGACAACTCTCTCACATTCCAGGATTTCTTGATTATGCAAGGCGGCTTAATACACATGATTATACTTCATACTACTTGCCCACCTGTACTTGTGCTCGTGCATGAGCAACTGTACCGTGCAGAAAAGCATCTCTTCCAACCGTGCCAGGGCCAAGAAAGCATACTGTGCAGTACGGAGCCCTCACACTAGTCAAACAAACTGGACTTTGGGGGTCAAACATGCTTGGGCACGGTACGGATTGCCTAGTCTGAGTGCATCCTAAACCTCAGGTCAAACCAACGCAGTCTATTTGCTTCAACTGGATCTCTTATCCTCACTATTTGACCTGTGTCAGGCCTGCTGAATGCAGCTCATAGCACCTTAGGCACAAAACAAGACACCCTCTTTCATTGCAAGAACAATGAGGTCCATTGAGATGACCCCAATCACGACGTCAACAAAATCATGGTTTCCCCAGTTACCTTCTGATTGGACAATGGGGCTTTATTTGCCACAGCAAACCCATGACACACATTTTGATGACGTGTAAAACAACCCTATTACCTATCAGCCCCTGAAACAAATGTGTGTACTTGAGTTTACTCAAGTACAGCTGGGTCACATTGATACAAAGACCCTAAAGATGATCTCTGAATCTTTCAAAATGAATTTATCTCATCCATGTGCAATTACAACTTCTGAAGTCTTGTAAATCCTGACAACAATCAGCCTCTATTCACACAATTCACAATTATTACCTGGGTGTGTGTGCCAAGGTGAAGCGCCTCTGCAGAGCGATGTTACGGTTCATGAGGAGCTTGCGGAATAGCTGAGGAGAGTGGCGGGGGGAGTTTCGAGGAGAGCCACAGGGGGACATCCTTGGTGATCCACAGGGCGAGCCAGACGTTGACCGTGGTTTCAGCTGGATGGGTTGAGGGCTGCTGAGTGGGAAAGAATCAGCCTCCCCAGAGCTTTGCCACAGGGCCTCACTCATGCTTCCGTCTGAGGGTTAAACAAAACCCGATCTCTTATGCTGATCTCTTGTGCAGCCTTCTCAGTCCTGACAGGTAGTCCTGGTCATCCATCTCAAGGCAGCAGCATTCTTCCGAGGAAATCATTAAACAACTGTCGAGTCTGTCTTGTAATGATGCACTTCATACTCTGAGACGCTTGTTGGAGTCTCTAATTTCTTCAGATCCACTGTTTCTGTTCATCTTCATTACCTTTTCTCAACTGAGCTATGTGCAAGCAAAGTTGATGGACACGGACATGAGTGCAGGAGTGAGCCCTCCCCTCAGCAGTAAGCTCTGTTTACATAGCACTGAGCCCTGCCTAAATATGGCCAGGCCTGAATTATAGCGTTGTTAGCTCGTACCACAGCTACACTAGCTGTGTCCGGCACTGGCAACTACCAAGAGCACCAGTTTACATCTGTTTCTTTCCTCAGCCCACCAGTGCACAAACATTAACCAATGATTACGGCTCTGCCTGTGTAGACACATGCCAGAGCTGTGTAGCATTGAGAGGCTGCAGCCTGGATAGATTTTCATTGTACTGGTCAGTGGGGCCCCTCTCTGTCTAAAAACAGAGCCTGCTTGAGATAAAAGATAACAGGAACCCTGCGAATGTCACTTAAACTTTTGGTCGTATCTCAAGTGAATAGAGCTTTCCCAAAGGGGCCGAGGGGTGATGGAAAAACAGATCAAGCAGAGTTTCATCTTTGACCCAGAGACAGCCAGTGACCCGAACCTCCTCTACCCAAAACAAAACCTTGTGAATTCAGCCAAAACACACAAACTGAAGTCTGCTTGTACCTAAACATTTCCCCTGATAAGTAGCATCCTGTAAATACGTGTCGCTTCTACCTGACATTCATAACGTTCAGTTCATTCAGTCAATACCAGTACATTCTTTGTCTCTTCCAACAAAAACACTGATATAAAACACTCACAATAAGTTGATCTTGGTAAATATTCATTATCAGGATACTCGTAATACAAGATAAATGTGAATATTCTCACTACTTGATTCCACTGGGTATGTCTTTGTAACCTGGCGTGTTTGCCGTTATTTTTGTTCCGTCCTCTACACAAGTTTATATTCCACTGAGATCATTTCAGAAGCAAAGCGTCATGCCTGCCTGATGTTGTTGACTTGCGCAGATTGTGTTTATTTCATCATTTCTCCTTGATTTTTGTGTTTCTACTGTGGTTGAGTAGGCTACATAGTTGAATCGTTTTGTTATTTGTCCGTTTTAAGAGTGCTTATTGGTAATATTTACAACTTCATTGTGCTGTAGAGCCCGAGTCGGCGCCAGGTGTTAAAAATTTGATCGGATGCACTATGCGGTTCCGTTGTCTTCCTTCCTGTCTGGCTTGATCTGCTCTATGCTAATTGACGTGGCTGCGGTGCTCTTCCATCGAAAATAGACTTGGTGCCTATTCTCCACGGAACAGAGCCAAGAGCCGCCTCTGGGATGCGGCTGAGACGTGCAGTGGCGTAGCTGGCGGAAAAACAGGCATTGTCTAGAGAGGCCACGATACGATCGCTGTAGCTGATTGTGGCCCGATGGAAAATTGGGGTCACACAAATTACTTGAAAAAGCTGTCCAGCTCACTGACGTGCAGTCCTTTATTGGTTTTCCTGGTTTATTTTGAATGGCCTAAGCCTGTCACCATGGCTGAAGACATGGCTTGCACACTATATTTCATTCTAAAAATTGCAAACAGAAAAACGACATAGAGATGAGGTCACCACCATTTATCTAGCCTTCAGTTATTGAGGAAATACCTAAAGATTTCTTGATTGATTGTTTGTCAAAAAAAAAATATGTATGTCCCATCTGTGACACAATAAGAGTATTTGTTTCATGATAACTGTAAGGTTAAAGTGATTCCAATATGTTTTAGCACATTTTAATTCTATTTTAAAGATTTCAGAATATTTGATGATAATTGTTAAATTATCATCCCATGCCTAGATTAAACTATTCTCAGTTTCATGGATTCAGAGATTATAAAGTTTGACAATGGTCTGCTGTGTGTCAGAGTTCAGCTATAAATGAGTGAGAGTATTGTCCTGATGCTTATCACTGATAAGCTTAAGACGGCAGCAGACAAAAGCATATATGACCTTTACACTGGAATATTTGACAGCAATTGTGATCTGGGAACACATGCCCTCTTAAGAGCTGGTTATATCAACACATTTCTGTCTCAGTTTTACGACTCCCACGTCAGAATATACATCAAGATAATAAAACTGCAAATCATACGCTGAATTTCAAATCTTTTTATAGCTGCTTCATCCATTATTCAATCTGGAACTACTTTTATGCAACATCCACTTTCTTTTCTACACACTGTTTAGCCTTCTTTGTTAGTAAAATGTTCATCGATGTACTGTATTTGCACTGCAATTATCATAGATCAATTGTCAATCAAACAGTATGACTACAATGTCTTTATACTAAGGCTTTATGTGGATGAAGTCTGAGTTTCTGTGGGTTGTGCTCTTTCCTTTGTCTTTTCAATCATAGGAACATGAGAGCTACACATCAAGTGTACATAGCAGCAAATGTTTAAGGTCTTGTTAACTATCTGTAGATCAAATCATTGTTATTAATAGTAATGTGCCATGAGTAATGTGATTAATTTGTTTAATATACTATTATTGCTATTTAAAGTATCTAGAGAGCCATCTTCAAGGTAAAACGGGAAATGAGTCCAACATGTATTATTCACTTCATTATGTCTCTTTGTCACTCATCCATTTTAATGTAGCAATAAAGTTGAGATTGAAGGGCTCTTGAGCCTGAGGGGCCGACTGCCAAAGTACTGATTTAACTGGGGAGGGGTCAGGAGGGGTCACAGCAATGAGCTCACCAACAAAAACACAGCTGTTGTATGAAGTGCTGCCAAATATGACCAGCAGATGGTGCCCACGCACAAACGCACACAAATGCAGCAACATGGAAAAACCCAGAGGACATGAACTCAGGAGTACAAAATGTCAAATCATCCAGTGGGGTTTTGACTTGGACAAATTCAACTTATTTAATGTTTCCTGGCATTCGGTGAAACGTTTACCCGAGGCACCTTACAGCATCCTAATTGTATCTCCAGCATAGGAGGCTCCACTGCGTTTTGAACCCCTAACCTTGGAAGCAGTCCACATCATTAGCTAACACAGTCTAACATTACGCCTGACTGAGTGAGGCGTTGACTGAGTGGGAGAAAATATTTCAAAACATAAAAAAATTCAGACAACGTGGGCTCAGTCAATCAAATGGTTGTCATTATGAGTCAATGGGGAGAAAAGACGAAGGAGCTGAATCCTATTTCTTTTCTTAAAGTGACTAATGACGGGATATGTGGAACTATTTATTCGACTGAGTCACATAACCTTCCTCCTCCCACCGCCAACACCAGATCAAACACACAAGCACATAACCAGGAAACACACACACAACCAGATTCATTTTAAAAACACAGACAAACATGATTGGATACCTGAAAAGCCTTTGGAGTTACCAGTGGACACACTGCTTTATCCCTGTAGTATTAACTACATCATACCTCAACCTCAAGGAAACAACCAAACTACATAAACATAATTTCATTTAATTGACAAATTAAAGCAGCTCCTATGGAAAGCTTCTCTCTCAAGGCTATGTTTTCCATAAAAATTACTCCTCGGGTGCTTTGTGGTGGCAGGGTGATGGAGCGAAACAGAGACCCACTCTCTCACAGATGGTGACAGGGGATTTAGGCATTATTTGGATCCAAGTGGATGCAGAAGTAGGCAACAGCTCCACACAGAAACAATAACATATCCAAAAAGTATTTCCGGGGACCAAACTTTATCTGATACGGACATGACAAAAAGAGATGTAAGAGTAGACCTATAATATGCACCCCTTTCAGAAGAATTGCATATCTTTCTTGTGCTCCTTTAGTGATTTATAGGATAAAAAAACATTTCAAATGAGTGAGGCACATGAGTGTGGTGAGCAGCTGAGTATGATTATCATGTTGATTACTCTTTCTGTCTGTGGATTTGCTACAGGGATAAAAGTGACCTCCATCAAACGATGCAGCTACAGTGCACAGCCAGTGTTAGTTGCACTTCAACAAGCATGATTTTCCAAAGGAAAGAGCAATGTTGTTGAGCCTCATGGCGGCTAGTGTTGTCAATTTTTCTTTTTTTAATACATATCGAGTCTGACTATTGAAACTGATCCAATATTCATTTTCGAGTTGACACACGCACATCAGAGTTTGCGCCAGTTTATTGCAAGACCTGCGGCACCTAAGCATTATGGAATTTTTTTAACATTTATTTTTAAAATATTTTTTGCACTGTAAGTTTTTATACAAGAGCTTTTTTCAGCGATCATTCAGCAATTTAGCGAGTGTGCAGTCAAGAGAGAGTGAGAGCGATTGTAACAGTGAGAATGACACTTATAGTAACATTACAGGGCTGAACGTAGCATTGCAGTGTGTGTACAATTTAGCCTGTTTGCCAGTGAGAGCTACATGTCCTCCAGATCACAGCCAAACCATGTCTTGTTTGTAACCTACTGATAAAAGTAAATACGTTTTTTCTTTCAACTTTTGACCCTGGCTCTCTGAAGGTGCACTGACCTTTAAGGTATTCTATCGAAATTAGTATTATGAGGACACTAATGGCAGCTATACTGTGGTCATAACACCGCTCTACATTAACCATGTTTTCTGCCTTTCAAAGTGCATCCAATCAGTCTGAAGCTGACTGCAATGCTTAAACATGGAGAATGCATCTCTACCGAAAGTTTCCAATTCCTTTCTAATTTTTAAATTGTTGGTATTGTGTGCAGCTCAAACTAAATTGCAGTGCTGTGTGTGTAGGCAGTCTTATGACTGATGATAGTTCATCAAGGTGACTGACAAGTGTTAGAGTGGGAAGTTGACAAATTGAAACGGAATGAGGGCTGAGCGACTTATACTTTCACTCCATCAAGCCGAAAGATTGCATACTGTAACTTGTACAAAACAGTAACTTGTTTTCAGCATCCTGCTGTTGCCGACACAATTAAATGTAATTTTTCAGCTCAATGATCAAATTCAGCCTTTTCGATGTGAAGATTTTTCTTCAGTATTATTTATTAATGTTTACTCCAGGGCAGAATTTTTCATTACTGGTGGCATTTAGAAAAATTTGATTATCTGAACATTCGTGAGAGTGTTTCTAAAAACTAGGGACACACAAAGTACAACCTTGAAAGTTGGAAAACTACATTATATAAAATAGTATGTCCTAAAACACACACACACACACACACACACACACACACACACACACACACACACACACACACACACACCTGTTCCCTTTACCGATTCCTGGGTTAAAAAAGGAGTATGTTCCAAATATCAACTATTTCTTGTATGACCATGTAGAATAGCAATGCCCATATGAACAACTTACAACAGAGCTTACAATATATAGACTTTCATACCAAATATTTGCTGTTCTACCAATGCTAATAAAAGATAACAGACAAAAAATACTCAGATATGAGTATTAATTGGATACACAGCACTGAAACTGGCCCGTTGCTGCTTTAAAAGGACTTCCTTTAGCTACCACTGGCAGGTTTTTCTCTTGCTGCCTGTCACCTCTCTTTGGCAGGCACTGTGAATGAAAACTATGTGAAACTCCAAATATGAAGTTTTAACATTAACCTTGGTTTCTCACAGTCAACAATTCGAAGAATGAGCCTAGATATAGATATGAGAAATCACAATCACTGGACATTTCCCCAAATCTCATTGTAAGCACACAAGGCTGCCACTTTCAACATACTGGCTGCATAAACATAAGACACTCAACAGAAATGAACTGATTAAGGAGAATTCAAAAACAAAACGATTAAGTACTGTAAACATGTAAACCAAGATTAACAATTAGATATCCTATAAAAAGACTGAGAACAACCTGCGTAACAAAGAAAAAAAGTTGTAGAGATAAAAGTGCAGAGTTCTCTCTCAACACTTCACACTTGAAAGAAATCAGTGCTCACTCGAATGATAATGGCTTTAAAGGCAGCACCAACAATAACACCAGTAGTAATAATAATGATGAAAATAAATGTTCAGGGAGGCAACCTCAGCCAAAGCTGGTAGAGCAACTAGAGCCACGAACCATTATACCCTTCAAATTATTGTCAAAAGTGGGGTTGGGCAGATCAATGATCAATGACCAACCCTCCACTATCGTTACCATCGTCATTTACGTATCGTCATTTAAAGAGTCTTTAAAAAAAAAAAAAAGGAACAAATACATAGTTTCATTTTTAAAAAGGCTGAATAATTTACCAAAACACATGGCACTGTCCAGTTATGCTGGGGACTACTACTACAATGCTGACTTCTTCAAGTATTCAAAACAGCAGAACAGTGTGTGTGGGATAGACGTAAAATAAACTTAAGTCTGCACATTCATTGCAAAGAGGAAACATTTATTTAATTGATTTGTTTTAGTCCGATGGTGCTCTATGGTACCAAAAGTATGTTAGTAGAATAAAATCGTTGCTGGTTTTGGTCTTTTCCTGTGGTATGTTGACAGGAAGACAATTACAGAATATAATTTATACTTTAACTAGCACATAATTTTTTCACATACATATTTTTGTATCACAAATTTTAATTTTCACTTTAAAAATGTTTTAAAATCATGAAGAATAAGATTTGTAGGCCAGGACATCTCTGCAGCACTACAGTACTTTATCATAATGCTTTTTTGTCACACACTTCTATCAAGAAATTGCTTCTGCGACGCACATTGCCATAATTCAATTAACTGTGCAGCTCTAATAAGTATGCATGTTAAATTGCTAAATGCAAAGCAAAGGTAAAAAGGGAAAAACTGATATGGCAACAGAGTGAGGAGAGAGGCACAGAGCGGTGTCGTAAGCTTGTCCAGATGGAATCATCGAGTCCGGGCCAGCTCCTGGGGAGAAAGAGCCAGGAACATGAAGAGGCTCATTCTGGACAACTTCCTCTGTGAAAGGCCAAGAGCTGGGGCCAACGCCAGCATTGCGTGTTAGAGAGACTCTCACCAGGTTTTAACACATTCCTGCTGATCAAATGACCACAGATCACATCACATCAATTTCCATGTCTAATGTAAAATAGTATGACCCATCTGTAACTGTGAATAACCATAAAATTCCCACACATAAGCATTTCTTTCCCACAGCCTGATTATTTGTATTATAACAGTGCTCAACCATATTTAAAGGCAATTTAATTGTTTTTGTGTAAATATCCTTAAATTAACTTAAAGAAATAGCCAAATCAAATAAAATTAAATCTAAAAGCTGTACATTAATTACAGAAAATCACTGTTTTTATAAGGTTGGTATTTTCTTTTATATAGCAGTATTTTTAGGGCCCTTGCTGCTGCAATATCACCATTTTTGTACAGGTTTTTTTTTTTTTTTGCAGTGTAAAATAACAATATTCTAAAAATATTTCAAGAAGTTATTCCTCACGACAGACCTAGATAGTAAAAAAAAATGTTTTTTTAGTCTTTCATACCTTTAATCTGAGCACTAATATTTTGAGTTGAATGTTTGTTAAAAATACAAATTGTAATGTATTCAAGTTAAAGGTCAGTCACTCATCAATTTAAGACAGTTGTTGCTTACGGCTGCTGTTTATTCAAAATGACTAATTCATCATATTTCTCAGTTGACGCTCCATGTTGACAGGCAATTATGATGCTGAAGATGATAAAATACCAACAAACACACATTCCTGAATGTTCAGTGTTGGTACAATGGTGATCCAAACAAAACCCTTCTATCACCTTGCAGTATTTCCTATTGAAGGTTGAGTGTGCTCTGAGGATCTATGAGGTAAAGTATAAACAAACAAGTTGACATTATACTATACCATACTGTGCTGTACTATATGCTATACCATACTACTACCATAAAAGAGTGTGGCAGCACAGAAAATGTTTGATGTTTGAAAACACGCTTCGGCAAAAAGGAAAGTTTGATATGCATTCTTCACATATAAAACTAAACATGAGGTCTGCAAAGATGGTCCCCCTATCATTAGCTGGCCAAATTAATATAATCAAGATGACCATCCTCCCTAAGTTCAGTACTAACTGATGTTGAATATCACTACTTACGTTACATTATCACATTTTCCAAAAGGTAAAACTTTTTCTGAATAGCTCTTGACATATGTAATCCAATGGACAAAAACAAATAATATATTAGTGGTCAAGTAGGAACAGTGGAAATTGAAAATGATATAATATTATTTTTGACCCAATGTATACTATATATAAATGTGTACTAGGACCATTCTCTCCCTCTTTTTCTCACTGTCTTTTATTATTTTGTGGTGTTTTATGTACTGTACATATACATGCATATATGGGTGTAGATGTTTGTTGGAGTTGTGTTGTACTGTGTTATTGCATTTTATTTGTTAAAAAGACAATAAATACAGTTAAAAAATAAATCATGAGAGGTTGACTGTGGAACTACTGCTGAAAGGATTAGTTGATTAAGAAGAGAAAATTATTCAACAACAATTTTTGTAAATGATTATTATTAATGCATAACTAAATGATAGTTTATCAAGCATTATAGCCATTGGGTAAGTCATCATGGTCTTTTTGATTGTCCATGAAAGTGACATAAATGATTAATTGAACAATCAACAGGTTAATGACCAATAAGAGGACTGTATCATGCTGTTTCAGCGATAGGAAGACAAAACAGCAATGTGGCTCATGTATGATGGCAAACATTATTAGAGTTAATTAAACTAATTGCTTCAGCTTTATCTGGTAGGTATTAGAACACAATAACGTTAAAACACAAGTCTTGCCTAATATGACAAGCACTTCCAGGATAGTATATATTCTCAGTCATGTGAAACTAATCTATAGTTTATCAATAGTCCACAACATGACAGCATCTATCACATCTACGAGCTGTCCATATTACTAATTAATTGGCATCTTTGATGGGAGCTTCAAAGCACTGTTGTCGCAGTGCTGTTCAAGTTGAGCAGATATCATCTTATACAGTACTAGCATAAGGTTCAAAAAATGCCATTCATTCATGAAAGGCATGGCTATACTCAGCTCAATGAAATAAAACTGCCCATATCAAATATGATGCAATGCACTACCCTACAATGATATACTGTCTTAGCTCATGTCTATTTGAACAAAGATTGTCAATGTTTCTCTTCTATCAGTTTATCTGACCTTAACTTTTGATTAAGGTGAGGTGGCTCTGATGATGAATGCCCAGACCAGACCGTTGCTAGAGAAAGACTCAACCATCGCATCTTTTATCACACAGCAACAGATCAAGCTGTCTGTCACGGTCTGCTGTATCTCCTAGGCAACTGGGAGCTCCTCAATGGCAAACAGTGTGTCGTTATTCAAACAAGACATCTGCTAAGGCTCCATCCCCACTTGGTGACCTTGCAGGCGCCTGGGGGCTGCAGCCACAGACCTTGTGTAGTTAAACACTGTGAATGTTTTTTTGATTGTCCAGGTGAAAAAAAGTATTGTTAAAGGTATTGTTAATGTCATTATCATGTCACTGATGATATGAACGACAAATACTGACACGGCTTCAAGAAGGTTTTTGAAGTTTGTCAGATTTCAATCAGAGGAAGACTTTAAATGATTCCTTGATGAAGAAAAGAAAAGAAAAAAAAACAGCGAGAGAATTTGAAGATGGAAAGTGTTTTTACTCTAAATGGTTCAATTTGCTGCTAAAAGAAAAGATTAGAACAAAGGCAACAAACAGGAAAAACGCCCATATGGCACTTAGTTTGTTCCACAAACACTAAGTTCTTTTTACATGAAATTGTTACTGCTTTGGTTTTATTCGCAAACACTCTTTGGTAGCACAGCTAAAGCAACCAAAGGGAAAAAGTCAATAGTCACAGAAGGTCTGAGGAAAACAAAGTGCAAGGAGGATGCGATGTGATTACAAAAAGAAGAAAGGAGGTGAGATATCAGACAACTTTGAAGTTTGTGATTTTTTTTTTATCAGTTGTCTCTGCTGCCAACAGTCGTGAGCCTGAGAGGAGTAGGGATTTAGCATGTGAGGGATTGTAATCTGACATACAATCTTCCAGTGAAACTAAAAACTGGAATAAATGTCCTGGATAAAATCATAAACGTAATCATTTTGTCCTGTCCTTTATTATAAAAAGTCACAATATACTTCTGATCCTGTCATTAGGGGTGTGATATTGTCAGCCTGCCTTGTTAAATAGGCATCATGAAAGTTATAATACTCAAGTCAAATTCAGGATATTATTGCAATAAGAAGTTGCACCAATGTTAACACCCCATGTCCTAACTGTCTGTCAGCCATGTAGCAGTTCTGCTCTACAAAGGCAGTGCTAAGAGTGTTAAAATTAATTTTCTTGCGCAGTTTTCCAACTTGTCAATTTAATTTTCTGTTGCCTTAGTAATCGAATCAGTTTTTCTTTCCTCTTATCTATCTCTTTCCTAACCTGTTTCATTTTAAACCACAAATTCACATACAGTGTTTCCCCTAGGTTGACGGGTTTGGGGGGGGGGGGGGGGAGCAGCAGGCCAAACAGGCTGACAGTTAACAAACAGGAATTACTCTAATAACAATACTTTAGAACACTCTTTGACAATATTTTTCTCTTTTCTCTCCAACAATTACAACTACTTTTGCAATATCTTTCTTTTTTGTACAAATTACAGATACAATTACTTACAACTATTTACAACTATTAATCTACTTTTGTTTATTTATCCATCTATCTGTGTTTTATTTGTTTCTCTTTTTTTGCGTACTTACCAATATCAGTTTTGTACAGCCAGGAGGAATACTTCCTCTCTGACAGCCAAGTTGGGTCGAACCCTGTCAACCTATGGTGACTGGACTTGTGCTGCTTGTCGGGGGGAGGGGGTGAAGCAGGTGGGCTACTGCTCTGCTCCATGGATGTACTCTGCTCTGTGCTTGAACCAGCAGCGGCAGAGATACTCTCGCTACTACTAGCAGCAGAGCTAACGTTTGCCTCGCCAGAGTCACTTTGAGTGCGCTTAAAAAACGTGGATATTTTCGCCTGTTTTTCAGGCAGTGGGGGTCGACGCGACATGTTGTCCTCTTCTCTCCGTGTCTGTCTGTAGGTGTGTGTTCACGTGTTTGTTTGTGTGTACGCCGGTGCGAAGCTCCGCCCATCGTAAAACAGAGAGCGGAGGAGAAGCGTAGATGTGCGACGATGAAGAAAATGAAATATCCTTGCTTAAATTAGATCCATAACATCATTATTTATTAAAAGAACACGGTCCAGACCTGTTCTATAGGAAAAGTGACCTGAAATGACTTCTGTTGTGATTTGGTGATATAAATGAAATTAACTTGACTTTCGGGGGGGGCGGGGCGGGGCGCCCCCCCTATACAACGGTAGGGGAAACACTGACATAGCTGCTCCCTTGTTTTTCATGGCAGTCAAAATATCCATCTGTGAATCACAGATAGGGGATTGACTTCCCCCTACCAGCATCTCCTAAGCCCTCAGGCAGCTTTACAGCTCCACTCAGCTGAAGAGGGACACGTGGCTCCACAAAAACACATCACCTGGTGAGAAAAGACAGGCAGGGCTCCAAAAGAAACAAGATTCAAGATTCAAGATTCAAGTTTTTTATTGTAAATTTCTCCACATGTACCAGACATACAGAGGAAAGGAAGGATGGCCTGCACTGAAAACCTCTTCATCAATAATGCTCACAATGCTTTGGTTACCTCATCCCAGCTCAGCACTGGGACAGATTAAATGGCCCAGCAGGCAGAATTTATTATTCTTGTGGCCATTTCTGAGTGTTTACTCACATAGGGATTTTCGAAATATTTAAGTATAATGGTTTATGTTATTGTCAATCGTCCTATCCTGTCTTGTACTATGTGAAGAGAAGTTATTTAAACAATGGCTGTTTTATGTGCAATCAAAAGATAAAATTCAAAGCAAAAATTATTTCAAATGTGGGTAAAGAAAAACTCAGAAACATACATTAATTGTAAACAAATTAAATAACTAAGAACAGTCAAGCATTAAGCATTGTCAAGGCTTTTTTGCCCTACACCTCAGGACCATAAAGTCATAGAATATTATACTATGTAAAGATAAAGCAACATTAAGTCATTATTTATGTGAAGGAAAAAACAAACTTCAGGCACTCGTACGTGGAGCAGGAACAAAAAAATACTCCACAGTAAAACATGCCAATAGGAAGATGACACGCCTCCCTAAGTGTTAAAAAACACCATGATTATTTATGATACTTTTATTACAGCCCACCCTCATAAGGAAAACAATCATACAGGTTGACTTTGCAAGCAGCTTATTATGACCCATACAGTAGTTACGTTTATTGTTAGACGACCACTAGTGGCAGGAGTAATTACTATGGCAGCAAAGGAGGAAGACAGGTAATGGAGTTTAAAGAATGACAAAGTCCGCATTGAAAGGAGGACAGGGTGGAGGCATCGGTCAAACAAATGCAGGACTTTCACCTGGGAGACCACTGTTCCTGTCCCAACCCAAAAGTCAATAGTGAGTTAATTTCAACTTAAAAACATAGTTAACCGACGTAATGTTCATAACGTAACGTAAGTTAGATATGTAACATTTTTTACAAATGAAAGTTTAGTTAAGTTACATATTTAGTTGAACCTAAACCACAATCATTTTCAAACCTAACCAAGTTTTAGTGCCTAAACCTAACCAAACTGTGACTGTATGACGAAGGTCCGGTACACCTGTCGATGATGATGATAATGATACACTGCATCAGTCACATCTGTATACTGCCATAATGACGTATGTTGTTATGGGAGTCTTTAGCAACTGACCAATTCAGTTGTTTAGGTATGAGGATTTGTTGTCAATTCTTAAGACAAGAATTGTAACAATTGTAAGATTCTGTAGTTCTATCAGCAGTGAGACCACTTTGGGGCACTGGCTTTACTTAGAAACTGCATATGTTCTGCTGGGAGGTGGAATGTTTCAACACTGGATGGTGAGAAACACCGGATGGTGAGGAAAGTAGCACCAGAATGTGTTACTAAAGCTGAGGAGTTTCATTTACACGTGTCCAATCTGCTTCTGTCACCACTCCATTACATTGCTTTATTTACACTACATGTTTGCTAATCAGCCGCACTAACAGGTTGTCATACTTCAAGTTATCAAGGTGTCTTATACAGTACAGTAGACAGAATAAAATTGATTCTTAAAATGAAAGTTTATCTTCTGTAATCCTTATGTTGAAGTAGTTATGAAGATAGAGAACAGAAGGTAGGACCAGCGTAAATCCAGGGGAACATGGCAAAAACTGTTTGAGGAGATAGTAAATAAAAAACAAGGTATTTAACTCAAAACTGTGTCATTGGAGTTGCCAGGATCCAACAAAAAGGAAATTAAAGCATTGCTGAGAAAATTACTGAAGTAGTTTCCTTTGAGTGAGCTGTGCTGGTATCTTGTTTATTCGGCTCATCGTCTCAGTCATATGTGATGTTTTCCCATTCATCAAATTTCACCATTTATTATATTTTCAGTGCCAAAATATTATAAACTGCAGTAACGGTTAAGCATCAATTCACAAGACACTGCGGGGAGGAAGAGCTAATCCAAGACAGAGAGAAACTCATGGATGAGCAAACCTTTAGATAGTCCCAAGGATGTTGGTTCATTGATAATATTTCAACCAGAAGGTCACACGTTATGTATCCCATTCTAGACAAGGACCCTGGATGAGACTATGAGGCTAACGCTCATCAAAAGGTCAGAACATTAGGGGGTTCTCAGCCTTTTGGAAACATCATTTTTATTCCATCTGCAATTTATTTTGCTTGAAAGTAGAGAAATACCATGACATTTGGAGGCTTCTGCTATTTTCTTCACTTGACATCTGTAACATTAACAGGAAAAGGTTTCTGCATTAATCTTATTTTTTAATAGATATGAAACTACTTTATCAGCATTGTTTTCTATATTCAAACCATGACAGATGGATTTAACATTGAAGTGAAGGATTTTAACACACCTCACTTCTCAATTGATACAGTTTTCCTTTTTCTTCCCATTTCAGTGTTTGATAAGTTAATTTTAAGTTAACCAAAAGTCAAACGTTTTAATGTTAATGTAACTATATCGTACTAATTAACTAACCACAGTTTTATTGCCAAAATATGCTGGTGATGAAGTCAAATTAGTCCAGTTCATGAAAAACACTGTAAGCACAAAATCTACATACAAGACAGAAGACTCTGCATTACATGAAATACATCTATGAGCTTCACTTTAAGTAGTTTTCCAAAGATTAATTTAAAGTGTGGCCTGAATATTGTTTTAACTGAAGCCTACACCCTTTATAATACAAACTATTTAGTTTACTCAATTGTGAGCAATACATTGAGATTTCAGACACTTACTAATCATTTTCACTGAGAGATTAAACACAGCCCAAAGATTTAAAAGTCAAGTAGGTGTAGGTACTGTAACAACTACACTATCGCTGCCAAGTCACAATTAGTTTGGAAAGTCTGAACTGCTGCAAAGCAGTGAAACCAGGACTACATATTGTTTATCAGCCCAGTTTGTTTCTGTAATAAATCCTGACTGTAATGCACACTTTACTTCTCTTCACTTGCAATAGATCTGGAGGGTTTATGCTGAAAATTCAGGCAAATGAACATATTTTTCTTTTTTTCATTTATTTCTAGGTTTTGCTTTGTTTATCCCAAATCTGTAGGTTTTCTTTTTTGTGACAATTCTCGGTTCTGACAGTTCCTTCCCCAAGACTTTAACGACGGCTTTGAACAGGGTGATAGAGATGATAAAATTGACATAAAAGAACAGGACTAGGAAATGATTTTTGGGTGTACAGCAGCTGATGCTCTACCTGATATTTAACATTTCCAAGCACTGCATGCTACAGCCATGCAAGAGTGGTTATGCATATGTAACAAGATGCATAACCACAGCTTCTGCCACACCACCTGCCAATGTTTGCTCATCATGTGTTAGATATTAAGCCATGGATTCAACATACTAGCTGATGGCACTCCAGCTGAACAATTTTCCACGCCTTTGCCACTGTTTAACATGCTGCATGCTGGCACTGCCAAATGGAAGACACCCAATGTTTTTCAGGTTTTGTGATTCAAAGAAGTGTCAGGACTTTACTGAAAAAGAGGGCGTAAAGGACTGAAGATCTGTGCAAGTGTTCACCAGGTCCACCTAATGTCTGAAAGGTGTTGTTCTGTCATCGTAATTTCAGTCAAGTGTGTGTGCCCGATTTGTATGGGAGAGGTGTCACAACTGAAATCCTGAAAGTGTAAATAAGTGACAGGAAAAGCGAGAGACTTCCCTCAAAAAGACCCTAAGAATAAAAAAATTCCATGAGACACAAATTGCCAAATATAGGTTAGAAACTGGAGCTCCATGCTCCATTAGCTACCTGAGCATGAGGTAAAAAATGTTTACACGGTTTGTATTTTTAAAATTATTGTAAAATAATTTCCTGAAACCTAACATGTGTATCTGGTCAGGAGATTTAACAATGTACAACTTGAAAATACATCCAATTTGCCATCCATGTATGAGCTGATGACGGAATTTGGAGATTAAACTTAACATTAAGAAATGTCTGAAGGATTTATAGCACACAGAACATCAAAAAGCTTACCAATGCAAAAGAAACACCTACATCATAAGAACTAACAAGGTAACTTCTGGAAGGCTTGCATTTAAGAGCTATGCTTTTGTAAACTCAGAACATAAATAAGAAGAAAAAATGAAGACACTGAAAAGGATTGTGTGATCATTCCTTGCGAGAGATTACTGATACTATGCTTGTATGATTTAAAAATGACTGCAAGTCACAGTTGTCTCAATATGTCAGACCATAATTTAATGAGATCTGATCAACATCATCTCAACCAGAGGATAAGGCCCAGCCATCTCTTTACAGCATCAGCTTGTGATTAAGGCTGTTTAAGTGGGTATATGTAGCATATAAATCTTGCCTAATGCAGCTTTAATTCTGTTAGGAATAAATGAAAACCCAAATTATTACTTTAATCAAATTAAAGTACTCTCTTGAGGCAAAGGGTGCCAATTTGATTACTGTTAGTGCAAAGCTTAAAATATTCCACATCTTTCATACATGATTGGTATTATTACAATTTTTAAAGCCAGCAATGCCCATTCAGCGCCAGCTTTTCAACAGCCAGGATTCATAATAGTGATGTCTTCTGAAATTGCCTTCTCTAGTTGCTTTGAGTGTTTGAGTAACATTTCCAGTCATTACTATAAAGTGGAACATGACAGCCACACTTTATACATTTTATAGGATAGCAACACTGTAAATTGTTCGAAACTCGACAACAAGACATGAGACTGAGGCTATTCATTATTTCCACCATGTTTCCTTTTGTTTCTGACAATCAATGTGATGTATTACAGTTAATTTAGCAATGATATGATGATAATTAACCTGCTCTATCAGTATCATGTTTATAACAGCGACATGGAGATGACTGTTTGTGATTTTCCCAGCAAGATGGCCAGGCCTTCCTGCTTAAATAGGAAGATAAATCCCATCCTCTGCCTGTGTCTGAGTAATCGGCACAGAGATACCCCTTGACTCAACACACAAACAGATCTGCTTCGATGTGATGAATCAGAGTCATTATGCCTACCGCCTCCTGTTTGCTTCTGGGTTGGATCTGCTGTCTTTGCTGCTCATATTACCGGTCAAACTAAAGCAATTACAGACATTACAGATTTATTGTTTCTGTATGAGGTGGCAGGGAGGGGGGCATAGGAGGGGATGAGGGTGACTAAGCTGTTGCCAACAAGCAATCAGCAGGTGAAGTGGCAAGTATCTCCAAAATAGCTGCATTTACATAAATAGCTGAAACAGATGTTGCTGTCAATGTGAAGAATAATGTCAGTGGTTCTTTTTCTTTTTGTGCTATTTTTTGTGTAGTCTTCTTTCTATGTGTTCTCTTGACTGGTACCCAACAAATGTTGTGTCATTTAGACAATGTCAAAATAAATGCAAAGAAATCAGGAGTAAAATATCCTTCTGCTATCAGGTTACAGAATTAAACCACTGCAGATTTTGAGGGAATTTGTTTTTTGCCACAGTTTTATGTTGTTCGGGTAAAAAATAATGGTCACCTCTTGCACATGACAAACAATCAATGTCTTTATATTGCCCAGTCTACAGTGATACAGTCATGCACCAGCGTTTTCTTCCAGGGTCCACTCACCTACTGGTAATAGAGCAACCAGTAAGTGACCCAGGCTGGGCAGAGTCCAAGTTGTATTCAGTCTAATTGGGTCAAGTAAGATCAAATTCTGTTGCGCAGCTCTGTCACTGAATATTTCCAATACCTGAATATATCCAAGCGGTCTACATGTCAGCTCTGATCACATGGCGTATAAAACTAAAATCACTGCAGGTAAACATGCATTACACTGCTGCCAGTGTTTGTGTTCTGGCTCTATTTGGGTCTAGGATCAGGATCATCCTTGGGTCTATTTCAGTATCATGCAGGTTTTCCATAGGCCTCTAGTCTGGACATAACCTTAGAATAGTTTAGAAGTTCCTGTTTTTAACTGTACCAATATTTACTGCTCTGTACTTTTGAATTTATTCTTTAAATATTTCTTCCTTTTAATTCTACAATCAAAGAAGAACTGTCTGCTGTTAGGGAAGGTGGTGATCTATGAATTATCTTTAAAGTAGAGTTGTACAATATAGTCAAAAAATTATATTGCGATATGATTCAAGATTAGTGAAAGTCAACATTTTTGAATCACGATTTTCATTTTCACTGAGAGGAAAAAAAAAAAAAAAGTAAAATCATGATGATGTGACGTGTTGGGGTCTGTACCAAATAAACATGTTCTCTTAGGCTTGGACATCTCTGCAGCACTACAGTACTTCATTATAATGGGTTTGTGAGGGATATTCTATTTGAAGCTGCATCTACAAAACTAACAGATTCAGGTGCCTAATCTAAAACTCAAGGGATGATCCTTGCATGATAATGAAATCTATTTTCCTGTAATAAAAATAATAATTTTGAAATAACCAGAGCAAAGTGTGATTTTTCTCCAAGCCTGGCACACACAAGGAGCAGTAAAACAAATGAAAAAAGGACTCATACATCCTCTCATAAGAGTGAGGTCAGTGCAAGGGCAGAGATACAAATCTCTATTCTATTCACTGACTGTTGTTTGGTAATTCATCAAGGCTTATCAAGAGCAACTGCATTCATTTCTCTCTCTGATCATTTCTCTTGTGCCTTCAGTGGGCATTGTTTACACATGGACAAGTGCTTTACTCATCTCCTGTAGTGCTCACCAAGCTATTGCTGTGCTGCTGAGAGATGTATCACAAACCCTATTCGTGGATGTTTTTACTTGCTCCTCAGAAATACATGGCATGTCACCCCAAAACCCCTACTACTGCAGATGAAGAAAAAAAAAACTGCTTGTAGACTTTTCAAAAATAATAACAATAAACTCTGCTGAGATTAGAGGCTTACCCTTCCTCAAATCATTCTGTGTCCATTATACACACAGAAAGTCATTTCAGTTTATTATCAAAAGTACAGGACTTGCTATTTTCTGAACTATAGGCTAGGTTTGATTAGTCAAATTAAAATTTTTTAATCCCCTATAATCCCTTAACCTACCCTTTGATTTAAATGCAGTAAATGCCAGAGGCATTCAAAATTAATTGTTACAGGCTGCATGGGAAGCAGTTCACTGTGGGACTGTACGCAGCAATGTTTCTATATTGTTTATCTACATTATACACTTGAATGCTGAAAGCTGCACAAGCAGATTAAGCCTGGTTGACAATGCTTAGTCTGTTCTGCTAACAAAACAAACATCTAGTGGAATTGGTCACAAAAATGTTTTTGAAACATTTTGTAGAGATGCTGGGTGTGTTGTCTATCAGTATGACGACTTCTTTATGATGCCTGCGGAGATGTCCTGCCACATTTGTCATGTTGCCTGTGGACACGTATGCTACACGCGCCTTGCATGCCAACAGTGGTGCGGCATAATGCCACAGGTTGGTGCAGCGGTGTGGGAGTGTCACTCTATGGTCCGTGTGCGTGACATGTAGGGAACCCCTGCTGACCAGTTTGCCAAAAGGCGAAGCTGCTATGTTGTTCTGCCTCTAGCATGCTGGACCTACTAGTGATTGTTTGTCCTCATCTACAGATTAAAAATAACTAAAATAACTTCACTGTGTGTTTTAAACAGGGGCACAAGACTGAACCGAAGCGAAAGTGAAACTTAACGCTACACAGAGAAATGTCTGTAACATAACATGCCCTGCTACTGACCTGTTCTACTCTGCTTATGATCTCCAGTCATGCCTCTGCCACAGTGGGTTAAACATGGCGTCCTACAGTGATCGTCGGCATCCACAGACGTGTTTTAAACTGGTGCACAAAGCCAAACTGAATGAATATGCACAACACATTACGTTACACTCCACTGTGGCTTCAGTCATAGTCTGATTGCCAGCTTATGTGACGTCGGGCTGCATTTCTCCAAAAGTTGACTCCGTCTCAACTTTTTTTGGCAAGCAACGCCACAGCCAAAACGAACTACCCTCATTAAAATGAATGGGAAGACGTGCATTTTCGCTGCAACGCTGGATCCAATGTGAATCCACTCGCCGTGCTACGACATGCTGTGTGTGTGTGTGTTGTTTTTCCCTCTTGGCACGCCTGCAGGACATAACACTGGGGGCATGGCTAGATCCTTGATTCCACCTTTAATTTTGAAGGTCGAAATCGTGACGTCATTTCAATTGATATCAAACTTACAATCGAGATTGTCTCATCCCAAAATGTAATGTTTTCATTTCCAGATATTTTTGGTGATTTATATCAACGCTACACCCATGCTGAGGTCTGAAGTGTCATTTATTGTTCTTTTGCAGGAAGGCAGTGACAAATGTATTCAATGAAAGCATAACAAGGCATCAAAGCACCATTAAGCATCACATCCTTAGTAAAATCAACAAACAAATTTATCAAGCAGGCAGCAACTGCAGTTTCCAAGAAACGCCTGACCGATTTTTGCCACGGGCGACTGGACTGCCTTGAAAATAAGTAAACAATGTCAATTTTGTTCTACCACCAGCCGTTGGCAAATGCACAGAGAGCAGGAAGGCAATAAAAGCTTTTTAAATTGATGTGCCTTTGCATCACAGTTAGGGATCTAGTTTTCAACTATTTATTATTTATGTCAGTTTGAAAGTTGTTCTACATAAAACAAAATCATAGAAGGCTCAGTGCAAGACGTACACAGTATTTTTAACAAAATCCAAGGAAGAAAACGGCTGCACATTCATCTTTGTCACAGCACAATCACTATGAAATCTATGAAGTCCAGAAACACGTAACAAAACATACAACAGATTTCCGTAACATTAGTTATTTGTAGTTATTTATGAGTCCTCACTGAAATAATATGATAATGCAGTTTAAAAATAAACTTGTTTGTTTTATTGTCACAACAGAACAGAGGAACAACAAAATTACTAGCTAATTCCGTTTCACTCTCAGCTTACACCTAACAGCAGCAAAACTGGACATGGTAGTCACAAATTTTGTCATGCTTATTTGAGTTAAGAGAACTGATGGGGATGTTCTTTTAATTGTTATTCAAGCAATGTATTTCTCGTGACAGTTGCCAACTTACCATATGCACACTTCACCAATGATCTCAGTTGTGAATAACTGGTTCGCTCTGCCTGACTCCGGCTGGATCAGCTGGTTGTAGGGTTTGTGGCGTTCTAAACACGAGTGTTGCCAACAGGGACGTTGTAGAGTGTCCTCTGGTGGACAAACTATGCAACGCCAACACTCATAACATGGTTGAAGGGTGTTTCGTCCGTTTTTATTTTATTTTTTAAATATTAATTTATCAGCCATTATAAATGCCGATACCGATAGTTTGGAAAATGCCTAATATCGGCCGATAATACCAGCCAGCCGATATATCGGTCGGGCTCTACGTAACATTACAGAGAGGAGAGGGGAAAAGATGAGAGAACCGGAGTCTGTAAGAGTTGACCTAAATCTAAACACACACACAACCTTGTTGCATGGTCATAGCTTACATCGTTACAGGTAGCAAGCAAGCAACAGCTCACTAGCTGTAAGCAAGTGAGCTAGTGGTAGTTGCTTCGTGGGTGGTGAACACACAATTTAACAGCTACCATTGCTGATGAAAATCTCTCTGACATGATCTGGGCAAAAATGTCCACGATTGGTTTTAAAGTTTTATTCATGTTACATTTAAGTCACATTCACCAACTTCCTTCCTCACTCTTTGACTCTCCCTGCAGTTATAGCAACAGGCAACCAGATGGGACACGCTGTAAACTTGAGTAATCTTCATCAGAAACATTTGTCAAAATGTAAGTACACAATTCAACAAAATATATAACAAAAGTCAGACATTTTAATGCAGACATTTACACATTATATCTTTAAATACGGAACAATATTTGACAATAAATAAGGAAATTTACAACTATGTTTTAATAATAATAATAATGACACTTTAAAGACATTGAATATTGGCATTTAATATGGTGGCAGCCTTCATAAATCTATTCTGACCTACCACAAAAATAATTAACAGAGCTATCCCCTACTAAAGTATGAGCCCTGTCAGAAAAAGAGGTTTTTTTTAGCTTGTCTTCCGCCTGTCATTGTTGGAAAGCAGTCTCCAGTGCCATGACTAATTGTTACTGGCTAACAGCCCTGAAACAAACTTGAGACTGAACAGTGTCTCTCTGGACCACTGTGATTGTCTTCAGCTGACAGTGTGGAGGAGGGGTGCAGGCTGCTTCGTGTTTCCTCTGTCAACTTTTCAATACGACAATGATAATAAATCAATGCCCTGGCCACTAGACGCTCATCTCCACCTTTAACAATAACAAGCTCTTTTTCAGACCTCTCAAAGGGAGTACCTGGCTGCTTGGAGCAGAAGAACTATTGACTATAAATTTGTGATCAGGGCAGGAGGAAGTGACCATAACACTGGCTGTACTGATTTTTCAGGAACTGAAGGCAAATGTACATCTAATTTAGCAAATTGTGAAACTAAGGACAGAATAGGTGTAAACTCATAGTTCCAATGCAATCAAATTGAGTTTAGCCCTGTACTGATTTCATAAACAGGAATTTTATTAGAGACATCAGGAGAATAATCATCTCCTGAAGCTCTGTATGAATGAAAACAAAATTATTTAATAATACTAAAATCTTGGGTAACAAAGCACTGCGATGACTAACTTTTATGATAGATTTTGTGAGTATTTTAATGCTGAGTTGAGAATCATATACTAATGAACAACTTGAATTGTGCTTCTTATAGAGAAAACATTATCACAACTACTAGACCACAGAAAAACTTTTATTTTACGTTCCTCAAAAATAATAAAGACCCATAACACAGTGGCTGTTGTTTGAGGTTTAAACATTTTGAAACTAAATAGGCAGAATCCATCGGCAGCTTTAAATTTCACTGGAAATGTTTACCTTGCAATGACCACAGTGTCATTAAATGGTTTCTACTGAGTAATGCAACTTGATAACAGCACCACCCACAAAGCAACTGACATGTGCAGGTCAGGTAAATGCATTAAACACAACTACATTAGCCTTCAGTAAATTGACAATCTGTACATGTGTCTTTTGTGAACATGAGATTTGTTAAATAACATTCAGTTTCTCCATCTTGATTGTGGCTGCTCTCACCTCCTCTGATAACCTAGTGGGGAACCCTTTATGCTATTATCCCTGGAAAACAGATGGGCTCCATAGCAACGGGTATAATTTTTCACCATGTCTTCATAAGAAGTGCTTTCGAAGCAGGCCGTTCCTGTTTCAAGTTGACCATTGGTCCAGATCACAGTTTTCTTTCTCACTACTCATGGCCTGGGAGTGCTTCCACTTTGAATGCACGAAGACACTGCAGACCTAACAGCATGAGAACAACCCATAGCCAAAAGGCCACCAGTTCGTTCCCTTTGAGAGCTGACATTTGTTTCTGTAGTGTCCTTGAGTAAGACAGTGAATCTCTACTTGATAATTCATTATTATTCAGCCTGGAGACCAGCCTTCAGCTTAAACCCAAACCTAAAAGGCAATTCATCTTCTAGTGTGCATCTGCCCTGTTGGCTTTGCTGGCAAATTGTGACATTTAAGAGCCCATCAGCGTGCCCAAGGTTACAAATATTAGCATGCAGAAATCAATGCCATTAAAGTGAAGTGGACATTAGAATTAGGCAAACTAAATTTACATTGTGCTCTCTAATGAACTTACTCGACTGAACTGACATTATCATACCTGCCAACATTAGGCTGTGAAAAAGAGGGAAATGAATAGCAACTCTACAAATAGCAAAAACAGAGTCTTTCAATCTTAAAAGTCCAATGTGAATGATGGATGGAAGTGTATAAGCACCTGAATATAAGACTTGTTGTGTTTTCGTTACCTTAGGGCCTGTGTCCCCAAAATGTTTTTTTTCTGAGCACCAGCGTTGATTTTAAATTGTTTCTAATGACAAGCCAGTGTCTGTGGCAGCAGGGGCCGTTTTTTTGTGTGGCCACTCTCAGCACTTAGAGTTAGGGGAGTTTGATTTGAGGGTTTTCAGTTGGTTGCAATCTGCAACCTCACTGCTAGATGCCAGTAAACACTCCTACACATCGACCCTTATGGGGTCTCACTGGGCAGGGCTGGCTTAAAAAAATCAAATTTTCATTTGAATGATCACATATTGTTTCATAAAAGGTGGGTGACAGGGTCCAAAATTAACACCTGACAAGAGTCAAATGTGGGTAGGTCTTCCGTTTGGTGAGTAAATGTTTGAGACTGTCCCCTGGCAGATAAATGTTTGAACCAGAACAGTTATTAACAGTTATTGAGCGAGTAATCAGCTTAAATGAGTATCTGGTAAAAAATAATGTTTTTTTTTGTAAGAGTGAAATCGTGAATATCCAAACTGATGAGGGACGATGGTAAGTTTATAAAAACTTCTTCTGTAAATAGTTCCCTCACTCTGAAGTGCAATTTCTACAGACAGAGGTGGCTTCATATCTATTCATATTTCATATCTTGTCTTACATAAATCTCCATCCCAAGTGGACTGAGGGTGTTTTATATTTAAAACTGATCTGACGCATGTGTAATGATACGCAATCTAGTTATTCTGGTACAAAAACAGAAAGATGTATTCTGTGAGGGAAAAAAAGCAATGCCAGTGGTGATATTGGTGGCTATAGTAGTCAGCCAGCTTGACTCATTGCTCTTACTCCTACCTACAGCTCAATGTGTATGCATTTCCACCGTCATCATTCAATGTTGGATAGTCGGCGCAGACTGCATTCACACCGGGAGGTCTCAAGATATTGTTTGGAAATAACTGACATAAGGCAGCACACTGTCTGTGAGCGCAACTGAAAGCCTTTGACATGGCAGCTGAGGTAACATGACAGCAACTTTTAATGGTCATTTAACAGAGGATGATGTCAGTGAACTGAGACCATCCATTTACATTTATAATTTGATTTCACACACACACACACACACACACACACACACACACACACACACACACACACACACACACGGACGGACAGACGGACGGACACTGCATTTTATTAATGAAATCTGAGGTCTGATACATATCAAGTTGATGTGGCTGCAGAGAGAGCAGTCTATTGAATTGTTATTGAGTTTTTATTAACTTTATCATGTTTCCCTCACTTCTGAATTTTAGTATTTAACACTAACTACTGTCTAAACATCAACACTCAAAAGCTTTTATTCTCTACATTTTCATCTTTTACCTCATCATGATGAGTAAACTAGGTTTAGGCTTTGCACACATTTCAGACTGTTTACATCATGTTAGGAAGTGAGTCATGTGTAACCTCAGATCTTAAGCGATTTTAAATTGAAAGTTGATTGTGAATCGAATCGGACACAAATTCACAAATTGGATCGAATTGTGTGATTGCCAAATTTGCCATTCAAGTGATTGATTGCCAAATTGTTGACCTTTGACCTTTTGAATATTAACTGTCAATACTTAATAACTTTATCCTAATAGACATTTGTGTAAGATTTTGTCATAATATGCTTGTGAATTCTTCAGTTATGAATGTTTTCTAAGGTTACAGTGAAATGGATCTTTGACCTCTGACCACCAAATGCTAATCAGCTCATTCTGGAGTCCAAGTGGATGTTTGAGCCGTATTTAAAGACATTTCTTCAAGGCATTTCTGAGCTGTCACGTTCATGACAATGGGACAGGCAGAGGGATGGACAAATTGAAATTTTACGCCTCTGGCAACACCTATCGCCAGGCATAAAAATCCTTTCCCTTTTACAATGTCCAGCATAATAGAAAGCTTAAATTGAAACAATTTTTTGGTGGTAATTTTCTCAGTGTAATATCAAGAGGGAAAAACAGCACTTCAGCTTGTGTGTTAAAAGCCTCTGAGGTGCAGCAAGCCCCGGCATTGCTTGTTGACAGCAAGCAGTGTCTGGGGAGCAGAGCTGAACTGACAGCGGTTTTCATGCCTGTTCAGTTCTGCTGCAGCCAATCACAGAGATGTTTTATTGGCTTTTTTTTTTATTCATCCATTGCTCTTTTTCAAAAGGAAACAAACAGACACAGCCTAAATGTGGAGGGTCAGTGTTCGCAGCTAGTCTGTACTGGACTATAGAAAACATAAAAAATATGATGCAAAGTGATGATGGGCAGTGTTTCCCTGGAGTCTTAAGACTGAAAGAGACTGAATAAGAATTAAATCTCTACTTAGAAAACTAGATTATAATGTGTCACAAAATTAGTTTTCACAAAACCCATATGAAAAAAATACATTTTTGACTTATGTCACTACAATAAAAAGTCAATTCATGGCTGTCTCCTTTTATCTATTACTTTCTCTTTTCCATATTTTCAAAACAACCACTGCCAAAAGCATGGCTGTTCTCTCAAACTGAAAAATTGCAAAATAATGCACAAGATGTGAGGCACAAATACTTGTCATCAATGTCTTCCCCTGTAGTGCTTGGGTAAGAAGGAGTACGGAATGAAATACTGAAGTCAGAGCCCTTCATCAGCCTGACTGGTGAGGTTTACAGAGCGGTGTACTGTTAGCTAAACCATCGCTCACATCTCTCCCATCATCCTTTAAAGTACATGCAATACAACCTAAAGCCCTGAAGAATAGGTAGACAGCCTCTGCAGGAGACATCCAATTAATCAAAGTGTGCTATTTCATGGACTTTTAATCCTGCCAGTACCATGATTAAAAATTTCTTCCAAAACAAAGCCTGCTTTATTTTGGCCTGCTTCATTTTGTTACGTGTTGAGAATATGATTATTTTTCATCAATCAGAGAACGCGTTATACTGTAACTGCATTATTCTGAACTTGCAATAACATGTAATTGCTTGAAATTGCATAATTTCCAGCAACGCTCATTACTGTAGATGCAATACAATCTTCACAAGAAAAATGTCAATACTTAATCAAGGCACCTGGTCAAGAAGCACAAATAAGTACTGGACTCAAAATACATAAATGAAAGTAGATAAAATAGATATGTACCCTAAAATACAATAAATAATGCTTTCATTCATCATCCATTTGTCCTCACTCATACTCTCATTCATGCCAGCTTATTTACCATGCATACCTTGCCAGCGTATGCAAATCATATGTTCCATGAAGGTAAGGTGCATTGTGTGATAATAAATTATTGCATATTAGTGTTGACGTGTGTTTGGGGGGTGTGTTTTTAGTTCAGGTACGCTAAACAGGGCTCCATACTAACTTTTTGCATTGGTTGCACTGGTGCGCCTAACTTTTTTATTTAGGTGCAACAGCACAAAAGTTAGGTGCACCCAAATTTTTCATCGTGTCGCCTTTGACGCTACAAGTTCACGTTTTTATCGCTTTCCACATACATTCATATATTGTGTAAATGATTTTAAACAAGAATAAGGTGTAAGTAAATGCCAGTCTTTATTTGAAGCACAATTATATATAAAAGGAAAAAAATAAAGTGTTTAAAGTGCTACACTGAGCTGAAATTGAACAAACTAAAACATTTTAAGCAAAATAAAACATTTCCAAATAAAAAGTGCTAGTGTTTAAAGTGTGCATGACCATGCTCCACCTCGATGTGTCCAATTAAAATATTGACGGGCCTCCCATTCCGCAATATCCGACTGTAGACGATCACACACTCCTTGGTTGAGATGTCCGTGTCACCGTTGATCATAAAAGACATGTAGGTGCAATTCCCAATTTCAACAGCTGTCTCTTCAAAGTGTCGGCTATAACCCCAATAAATTGGGCACACGCAACATCATTACTGTATGTCAGGTTGACGTCTAATCCATTTTTCTTCATTAGTAGGCTATAATCTCCAATTTAAATTTAGTGAAGAGCAGCTCCTCTTTTGCGATGTTGTAGGCAACATTGAATTTAATTAACATTTCTGATTCCTCAGAGGACCTGAGGGTTGCTGCCTGCCGCTGAAATGCAGCCGGGAGAGAAACTTTATTAACACACTTGTCCAGGCATGAAGTGTGTTTTTGCGAGACGTTATGTTTCTTCAACGTTTCGATACGAAATGTTGTCGAGCTGCTTACGAAGGCACTGTTACCAGCCATGTCTGGACCGCACTCCTTACAATAAATGCAGTGCATCGAGTTATCTATTTTATTGTATCTCTGCCAGGGAAATTCTTCTAGCCAGTCCTTCCTGAAAGTATACATTTTTGGCTTTTTAGTCTGACTACTCTTGGGCTCTATGATCTCAGACTCGATAGGCCTACACTCCATCTCTGTCTCATCAGATGCCATCTCCGCTGAAGGGCTTGGCACCTTAGGGACTGAGGAGACCGGTGGCTGAACTACCTTCTTGTCTGGGCATGGACTGGGAATGACAGTAGGCCTACTCGTACTGGGCGGAACAATAGGCTTACTTTTCTTGATGAAAAAGCTATGTGTCTAACCCTCTTCATTTTTCGTTGTCCGTTTCCTTTATCTGTTTACCGCGGGTGGTCAGGTTGCAATTTTGAACACACACAGCCCGGAGCAGTGGACAGGAATATCTGGACCACAGCCAATCAGAAGCAAAGACCCACCCCATCTCTGTCTCTGATTGGTTTAGACCACGATATGAGCCTACCATTACTGTAAGTTCAGTCAAATGAGATCAAACGCTTCGTTCGCAGAGAGGCAACAGATGCGATGGAAGTTTAGGCGTTCGCACTCTAGAGCCCTGCTAAAAGGAAAGCACTCTGAATGTAGTCTAACTGTTTAGCTTAGCTTGTAACGTACTGGCGAACTCTCTACCTGCCGGCAATTAATCACAAAAGCAGCGGAGGGAGGAGGATAGAGGAGATACTGATATCTGTGTCCTTCATCCTTTCTAAACTTTGATTTAAGGAATATTATTGGTTTTATTGACATTTTATGTTTGTTTTCAGTGAGATATTATTAAGTTTATAGGCATTCTGCTGTTGTAAACATTACTGGCACTGCTCTTGAAACAATATAGATGTATGTAAAATATTAAATTTCATTCCTGCTCAAAATGTATTATTTTTTAAATAATATATTTTTAAAAAGCAATTATTTCTAAATGAGAAAGAATCTTTAGGAGTATTGAAAGAACCAAACCCATAAGGAGTTTCAATAAAAGTAGTAGTATCAATTAAAATCCTAACGATATCCATCCCTAATAATGACAGTGTCTGTTTTTTCCTTCGACCCATGTTACAAAGAACTGCGAAACAGGTCAGTAACTGCATGAAAATTAAAAGTCTTGTAAAGCTGTTTTCCTTAAAAAGCCTTCTGCCACATTGACAAAACATATTTAGTGATTAAATATCCCCAAGTTATGTTATTGGGTGCAAGATATCCAAAATGTCCTCATCAGCCACTGCCATCTCAGTTTTTTTCAATATCTGCCAAGGGCTTGTATTGGAGCGTGGGCAAACAAACTGACTGAGTTGACAGGCATAGAGAAGTCACTGAAAATGAATAACTCATCAACACCACAGACACTTATGCTGGTTCATCAATGGAAAATCTATTATGTAGACAAGCTTGCTCTCTGTTCCACATTTTAGCAAAATAAGAATGTCAGTATATAACACATTTTCACAAACACCAAAAAGAGACGTGTAAAAATGATAAACAGAGCATTTATAATTTAATATTGGAAGGACTAGTTCAGACATGCAACAGCACAGTGAGAGACAGAATATATAGCCTACTGTATGTGATGATGTTAACATCAATATAAAGACGCCGGTGAAGAAATGCATTTCACTGTAAAACAGTGGTTCACACATTTAAACGGTATGAATAAGAAAACAGATTCATCACCATCTGAAATAATTTGTATTCTTCTACAGAGATGAATCTCAACTGATATGGTCTAATTTGCTGTATTTCCAGAAATTCAGCAGAAAAAAAAAACAGGGCAGAAAAGTGCGAATGAAAGATTTTAACAAACTTAACTGAGGATTTAGTGATTCAGTATCCAAACACAATAGGGGCGATTTCAGAATTGTGTGACTTAGCCTAACTAATAATGAACTATCCTGACATACAGTGCTTCAATAACCCTCTGATATTCACCATATCTTTATGCAGGCAGGGTTAGAGGTTTTGGTAGTAAGAAGGATATGTCATAGCCATGTCATAACCACAGCCAGCCAGCACATATTAATAACCCAGGTTACATCTTGTACTTAACTATGAAATAATAACATCATCGATCATTGCTCCAGTTGGTCGCCTGGGAGGTTTAGTGTATGTCCAGAGTGTATGGAGGTAGATTATGGACTGTTGGTCGTTATTTATACAGTTTTTGAGTGGGGATTGGTGTACATTCAGTACAAATCACGGGTCATTTCAAAATCCTCGTCACGTTAATTAAATAGACTAAAAGACTTAAATATATCTATGTCTTGCCACAGCTTTGGTTTATAGAAACACACCCTAATACCCTAATTATCAAACTAATGCACCTACCTTCATACTGAACATACAAACTGTCAGCCAGCAATCATTGCTCCAGTTAGAAGTTAAGCTAACAGTTATTCATATAGTTAGCTGTCTGTATCTTTAGAGAGCTGACTTATCTTGAGTGAACAACAAAGCGGATTTAACGTGGCCACTTTAGACACTTTTTGAGAGGGGGAAGAGGTTACCGTTTCAATGAGGAGGGCCAGGACATGCGGGGTTTTCTCAGCCCGGGTCGCAGTTTCTCCAGAGTCCGGTTGCGGCACAGGTAGCGCTCGGTGTCCGAGTTGAAGCGCTGTTTGATCCGTATGTGAGTCCTGGGTTGCCGCCACAGATGTTTGGGCGGCTTGGCGAGCCCCGCTCCCTCTCTGCTCAGCGTGGTACACTCCATTTTGTCCTGAAGTTGTTGTTGAGTAGTTGTTTTCTGCTTGTTTTTGAACGTTGATCTTTGAAGACGGCCCAGAGAGGAAGCTGCTGTGGAAGCCCCGCGCGTCAAACCCTTTTAACGGACAGAGAGCAGCGCGCGCGGCATGATGGTGTGCTGCTGTCCACGAGCCAGAGTGCTGAACGAGTCTGAGCCTCTCTCTCTCTCTCTCTCTCTCTCTCTCTCTCTCTCTCTCTCTCTCTCTCTCTCTCCCTCCCTCCTTTACTCTTTAGGTCTCTCTCTCTCTCTCGCCTCCTTTTTTACACTTTAGGTCTCTCTCTCTCCCTCTCCCTCCTCCTTTACTCTTTAGGTCTCTCTCTCTGTGTGTCTGTCTGTCTCTCTCTTTCTCTCTCTCTCTCTCTCTCTCTCTCTCTCTTTTTCTTCTGCTTCAATGTGATAGAAAAAGTACTGCAAATCTATACTCAAGTACGAGTACAGTTACATTACTGAAATATTACTCAATTACAAGTAAAACTACTGATATTAAAATAATACGTAAGTAAAAGTGCAAAGTATTCTTCTCAAATACTACTCAGAGTATTAGTTACTTTTTAACCATGGATGTTTATTGCATCATAGCACAGGACCAGGACAGGTCGGGGCTAGCTCGTTAGCATGCTAGCTTCAGTAGATATCTCTGCAACACTATACATACATGTCATAACGCCAAAGCTGTTATTTCTTCACATTCTGTTGATAAATTAGATTATGATTTTAGGCTAAGTTTTTAATGTTTCCCACTTAAATTCTTACATATTGCACCTTAAACCGACAATCAGAGGTGGGCGCAAATACATAAAAACTTATCAGGATTAAAATGAAGTCATTATTTTGTCTTATTTAGTTTATTATTCTAGTTATGTGGTGTTTACTTTATCTGTTCTTTTAACTCCTAACGTAGCCTTCTCTGGTTTTGCATCAAACACAGATCATGTCAGTGGGTAAAACATTTTTTTCTGATGGAAAAACAATCAGTATATTTCATATATTTGTAATGATTAACTGATAATCGATTGTTAAGGCAGCCAACTATCAAAAGGAAGTTGACGGCACCAGGGAGTAGTCAATATAATAAAAACAAACAATTATAAAACAGTAGAAACTGTCCGTCTTGTACTTGTGCCCAGAATTACATTTATATCAAAGCTTGTGGGCTCGTTTGTTCCCTTTTAAAGTTAAAGTTTGACATTTCTGTCATGCTTTGAACGGCAGATTGTATGAATAGCTTGATTATTCATAAAATGTCAATAATCATTAGTTGCAGCCCTAACTGTAACGTCTGCACATAAACAGTGTAAAAATGACAGCTTTTTTAACATTCAGTCATCATTACGAATAGTTTAATATTCTGTACAGCTTTAACAGGCTACTATAAGTTTTATTGAATTGGTAGCCTACAGCTCTTTCATTGCTTCACGGGAAACTTGGCTACATGCGGTACATTCAAATATATTCAGCTTTATTAGCATGATAGGAAAGCAACATAGTTCAAATTATTGGCCTCTATCATTAATGTCATGCAGAGCACACACACACACACACACACACACACACACACACACACACACACACACACACAATGTCTCTAAATGTTTAAGATTGTAGAAAGAGGAGATACAGTAATGTGAGGAAAATATAACAACACACTCACACCTCTGTTACTGCAATTACCAGACACTTTGCAAAGAGAAGAGGGCTGTCATTATCACCTGAAACCACAAAATATATTCCAGCCTACTCCCTGTGTGTGTATGCATGAGTGTGCGTGGCGTGTGTGTGTTTGTGTTTGTGTTTGTGTGTGTGTGTGTGTGTGTGTGTGTGTGTGTGTGTGTGTGTGTGTGTGTGTGTGTGTGTGTGTATGCAGTGCTGTTCTCCGCCGTCACTCAGAGAGCTTCAGTTGCTCAGACAGACACACTGCTGTTTCCTCAGTGCCCAGCTGGACTCAACCCAACACTGACACACACACGAAAGAGACTCAGAGCTAATGAGCACAGGTAACATTTCCAGCTAACCTTAGAGAGAGGGAAGGGAAGCAAAGGTGAGGGAGGAAGGAAAGAAAGAAGGAAGGAAAGTCAGAAAGTGTAACTACTGGGTTTTCAACCATTTCATTTATTTTCTATCACACTGACACGTCTTAAAAAATGCATAATCAGCATCATTGAGCAGGATACACATCAGTAGCCTTCGTGACACAGAACAACAGATCAAAACCAAAACACACCAGAACAACAACATCCCCCCCACCCCCCCAAAAAACGATCCTTTTCAGAAAAAATATGCTGCATGAATCTCAGGAGGCAATAAAACATGATTCTCTATCTATACCAACCTGCGCTACTAAACACAGAAAGAAAAGGGCATCTGTACTCAAAAACAAGCGTAATTATTGTTTTTTAATGGCTTTCCATCTAAAATTTTCACTTCTTTTCCCTCACACTAATAAATATCTTGGCAATTGCATCACCATTGAGCAGGATACATATCATTAGCCTTGGTGATACAGAATAACAGATCAAAACCAAAACACTCCAGAACAACAACTCCCAAAAGAATATGCTGCATGAATTTCAAAAAGCTGCTTTGAAAAAGACATCAATCACTGATCTGCATAGTATGTGTGATACAGTATGTAGGCTATACCAACCTGCAAGAAAGCAAGAAAGAAAGAAAGCAAGAAAGAAAGAAAGAAAAGGGGCGTCTATGTTCCCAAAAAAAGAAAAAAGTAAAAGGCAATCTGTACTCAAAAACAAATGTAATTATTGGGTTTTAATGGCTTTCCAACCCACATTTTTAGGGCACACATCATTAGCCCTTGTGACACGGAACAACAGATCAAAACCAAAACACACCAGAACAACAACTCCCTGAAAAACATCTATCCTTTTCTGAAAAAATATGCTGCATGAATTTCAAAAAGCAGCATTGAAAAAGGCATCAATTACTGAAGATCAATTTTTGAGGGTTCCTCTCTTGAACAATGTAGGAGTGGTAACAACAGTCAGCAGTGTTATAAAAGCAGAAAGACCAACAGCGTTGGAGTGTGTAATCTGCATAGTATGATATGTAGGCTACACCAACAAAAGAAAGAAAGAAAGAAAGAGAGAGAGAAGTGTTTGTGTGTTACTGACCGGTGCTCATCATGACTGGCCAGTGCTCGGCTGTACAACACCTCCAGTCGGTCCAGCGGCAGAGTGTGTGCTGTAGACGCCCGCCGGGTGTCACATGGGTGGTCCTGACAGGAGTGTCTCCTCCACAGAGGAGGCAGCATCAGCGTTCCAGAGAAACGCCGCCGCACCGCCTGCCGGACCGCAGGCAGAGACTCCCGACGATCCTGCACACAGAGAGACAGGGGAGACAGAACATAAAGTCCAGAACGTCAACATCTTCAATTTAATGCTAAATTTACAAGTTCCCATCCTCAAAATGCTCACATTTTCCACAATTTTTTTGTCTGCACACAAAAGAACACCTTGATATTAAACAACATGATAAGTGCACAGGTGTGCCACTCTAAGATGTACAGCTTTAAGTTGAATCAACACCTCTTTAAACTAGATTTCACACCACTTGTAATGAAAATTGAAAGTTCAAATGAGGTCTCCCTGGTGCACATGCTGTTTTACACTATCCAGCTGGAAGTCAGAGGAACAGATACGGGCAGTCAGAAAAGAGCCGTCTAGGGAAGAGTCGAAAGCCAACGCCAGGGATGCTCCTCCATCCTCTAGCACCTCTAAACCAAAACTGACCGCTCCAACCACGGCCCTGGGACACGATCCTGCTGTAACCATGACAAATCTATCAGCAATGTTTGTTGAGTAGACAACAGATGTACTTCAATGTTATTGGGCAATTTATTGCTGCATTGAAGTTGCAGCTCGACTCACATGTTGCCAAAACATCTGGTAACAAAACCAGTACCCTGCTGCTGACGCAGTGTATTAAACTGATGCAGAACAGTAGCAGGCACATACTCTGAATAAGGTTTTATTGAGATCATAAAATAAAGAGTAAAATAACTGTAAGGGTTGATCTACATATCACTTTTTGCTTTGGTTATAGCACACCTTATATGCCAACTAAATTATTATTTTCTATAATTCTGTCTCTCAGTATAATGTAAAAAAAATTCAGCAGCATTACTAACAAACTGCAGCTGCCAATAGACCATTAAGGTGACTCAACACCTCTCTAAAGCAGATAATAGCAGAATGACGAAGAGTCTGTGGGCCGTTGGATATTTTGCACAGACATTAAAGCTTCCCAGACGATGAATCCTAAAGACTATACAATGCTCCCCTGACATTTACTTTGGTGCCAAAATGAGGTCAAAATTTTATTTTGCTGATGCTCCTTCACCACTTGACCAATCTTACACAATGCATATGAATTGTACATATTATGACTTAATGCTCATCATTACAGATGTGTTTCATACAATTTGATGCACAATGTACCGACTAAATATGTTGCGCACTCTGTCATTTCAATTGAGTGACTCCGTTAATAAGACATTAGAAATGAGACCTGATGAAATTATGATCCATCATCTAATCAGTGACAATTACCATATGCTTGCAAGCATCACTGTTGATGCATGAACATATTAATATCAAATATAATGTAATAATCCAAATGAGATTCAGAAGAGCCCTGCCATGACAAACTAATAATTTCACCGTCTCAATTAGAAGCAGTTCAACAAATAACTCACTGAATCAATAATGAATCTACACATATCAGTCCGGGGTGCATGGCATCCGTCTCGTCTGCCCTGAGGGTGCTGCAGGCGAAGCACAAACACTTTTCACATCTGACACTAAGTAAGTAGTTTGTTGTCTTCCTCCCTGACCATTATATTGGCTTTTTTTTTTCTTTTTTTTTTGCATTTTCTCTCTGCTCATCAATCTAATATCCACTGAGAGCCTTTAATGGATAGCAGCAATGAAAGACATCAGGAGGAGAGATAGCAGTTTGTGTGTGTGTGTGCGTGTGTGTGTGTGTAAAAAGTATATAACCAAGAGGACTTCTCCCCATTAAAAAGGTGTGTAATGTGATCGAGCCAGCCACAACAACACATAAACCAAAAAATCCATGCCCATTTTGGCCGAGCCTCGGGCAGCTCTCAGCCTCTGTTTCTCTGTAATTTGTGCTTCAGACGAGTTGGCAGAGTCGTCCCTGGTGGGTCAAAAGGAGGTGATGAATATCGATCCGCCACCCTAGAAGCTGCAACACCAGGTATCATTTTCCTGCTCGGTGCTGCCAGGCGTCAAAACTCCAACATGACATGACAGGCCTGCTGTCATCTCAGGCTACAATACACACCCGTCATCTCAGACACTCTTTGTCTCTATTCTTATTGGATATCAATTGACTTTTTCCTGTTGATGAAATATCTGGTTGCCTCCACCTGTTTCAACCTTAGTTGTTTTCTCCCAGTCAACACAAATGATTTTAAGAAGTGTGTTTGACACAAAACTCCACAAACTTGCAGTGGAGCCAACAGCCTATCTCCACCAAATGTCTCAAAGAGGTTTTTGACACAGTTGGACTGAGTATTTCATTGATTATCAACAGCTCACTCACAAATAGTCATTTTCCATCTATTTCTAAACATGCTGTTGTCCAACCACTTTCAAAGAAAACCCCAACCTTGAGCCCACTGTTCTTAATAATCTTAGGCCAATTTAACAAACTTCCACAATTTCTAAGGTTTTAGAGAAAGTGGTTTCAACTCTGCTTTTAGCTTTTATGTGTCACAATCACATCTTTGAAAAGTTCCAGTCAGGTTTTAGAGCTCTACACAGCACATAAACTGCCCTCCTCAAGGTAACTTAAACCTCAAATTGGTTTTCTTTATTGGAATAAATCCTGCCTAACAATGCTTAATAGAAAGAAAATTGAGCAGGCATCAGTATTTCCAGTATTGGACTATGGAGACTGTTTATTCTCATGTGCTCGTCTCAGTCAACACACCACTGTGTTATGTATAGCACTGTTGGTTGGCCCTCTCTGGGTCAGCGCAGGAAGCAACACAGCATGCTTTTTATTTATAAATTGGTAAACCGCCCATGTACCTGAAGAATCTTTTGTCAACAGACAACCTCAGACATACAACCAGATCTCAAGACTGGATCACGCTAAAAACGCCAAGGTATATGACAGAACATAGGAAGCCTGCAATCAGTTTTGCTCCACCCATTATGTGGAATAACTTTCGAACTAAAGCTAAGCGTTCCTCTCATGTGTAATATGGTGTTTTTAAAAAGCTAGTGGCTGAACTACTCAAAAAAAAATGCTTGCAGTTGTTTTTAATGGTACGCACATGTGTTGAGTTATGGGCTTGTATGTATGTGTGTACATAAGTGTGTATGTAAATATGCATTATTCTTATATTTGTAGATTTTCTTTTTGTATGTTGTTGCAGGGCCCCGCTGGAAAAGAGACTTCGGTCTCAGTGGGTCCTTCCCGCTAAAATAGCAGGTAATTAAAATAGATAGATAAAATGCTGACAGAGAGAGCACGATTTTAATTATTTAAGATGTAAGTGTTGCTTTTGATTGATTTTGATTAGATCATGCCATTTAAATTAACCGTCCTGAAACCTGGGTGGCCATCAAAGGCTCTGCGCTTAGTTGGTTTTATGCTTACCAGTCACAACTGGATTAAGGTTAATGTTCTCTGTTTGGCCCCCCGCTGCCGTTTTCTAAGCAGACGCACTGATCTGATATTTTCTCTAAAGTTGACATTTTGCAGCTATGAATTTTTCACCTGACAACAGCCTAATATAACCTAATTAACAACAGCACTGTGCGCTGGTTTGCCTCAAGTTCTCGCTGTCTTTTTTAGCTGAATGACACATTTTCTTCCAGAAAGGCAGCAGCTGTCTGCGTTATCACCTGTCTAACCTCCTGCCATGCAACACACAGCGAGTGAGAATGAGATGAAGGCAGTGCGGCTGGTGTGTGATCAGATGGGACGGTGGGTGTTCTGCCTCTGCGGTGGGACTCGTCCTCGTCACGTTTCTCCGTTAATCAACAGCACAGCGCTGCATCAATGCTCGTGACTCACATGGAGTGGCTGCACACAGTGGGAGTCAAACCCATAACCTCAGCTCTGTCTGTGCAATCTGTAATATACTTTTACAACTGCAAAGTAACAGAGAAACAGCTGATCACTGCTCAGCTCAGTAGTGATGAATGTGGAGTGTACGACCATACAAGCTAAATACTTAAGATACTTGAGATAGCCTACATTGTGTTGTACTTTGATTTTATCATCCTATAGTGGAGCATTATGACGGTTACGGCTGCAACTAACTATAATAGCATTTGATTCTGGTGTGCTTCTCTGCCAGGAGGTGAGTAAAAATATTCTCTGTGAGTCTTCTATGATTAATTTCTCCCTTTATGAGTTTTGAAAGGATATTATGTATTATTATGTTCAATTTCAGGTTCATAATTTTATTTTAGCTTACTTCTAGAATAGGTTTACATGCTTTAGTGCTCAAAAACACATCAGTTTTCTCATACTGTCCAGTGCAGCAGCACTGCATTCCCCCTCTGTCTAAAACACTCTGTTTTAGCTCCTGTCTCTTTAAGGCCCCGTAGTCTGCTCCGATTGGTCAGCTCACACACACCTAAGCCAGCACCGCTCACCGTGTCTCCAGTCAGCTCTGTTGTGTTCTCAGCTTCCAGTAAGTAAGTAATCACATCTACCGTGGATATAGACAAAAATTATGCAAATATGTGACATGGTCACGTAGTGTGATGTCACAAAGTCACGGAATCAAAGGCGGGACTACTGACGAGGTGTTTCTGGAACAGTGTTTTCTGTGGGAGAGAGGAGCTCCTGTTGATGCGGACTTTGAGCTTTTTCACTTTCAAGACCTTTTACATGCACAAGAACCTACAAAACACTGAAGGAAAGGAAAAAACAAAAAACATAATACGCCTCCTTTAATTTTATTTCCATTACAACAGTTTGTTTAATTATTCATAGGGAAGTTCTGATCTGATAAATCGTTTCTGTCTGCTGATACAGTCTCTCTATCTCCTGCTCGGTCTCACCTTTGCTAATCAGTTGATTAGCCTGTTGTGTAAATGTTTCGATTGCCCTCGACTGCAGTTAATCAAAGCTCTTCCGTCACTAAACAGACCCTTCACACCTTCCACTAATCATCTTTTGCAGATAAACACAGAAAATGGCTTTCATAATTCAGCCTTTTATGCTCAGAATAAACAACTTGATGGGTATCAGGAGAGCGGAGTGCTTAATATTTAGGATCTTTATGTTTTTTTCCACTAGACGTCCTGCTCAAAATACAAAGGGAACTCAATCTCAATCACAAGTGGACTGCTCTAAGTCCAGGTGTGAACAGCTCTAAAACGCATTGAGGACGCATCTGAGATTCGTTCACTAAGACCACATTCTAAGGTGGTCTGGGACGCATGTGATCAGCAGCGTGTGAGGTGAGCCACACTGGAGGACCTCCTTCTCAACTGACATCCTCAATGAAACAAGGGGAGGAAGAAGAAGAGGCAACAACAGGCATAATGGATTACACACTGTCTGATTTCCATGTGGTTCATTGTAATGTAAATTACATGTGTGGGCTCGCTTAACCTGCCAGTGTTCAGGCATTAGATGTTTCAACTAAATATTCAACTAGCAACTGCAATATACCCAGACTCCCTTAAGAAATTGCTTATTTTTGAGAGTTGTTGGGTGAGGAGAAATGTAACAAACTTTGTGAAACTTTGCAATGACAAATTCAAACTTATCAATGCCTTCTTGTAAATTCGGCAATAAATGCAATACATTAGGTTGTTTCTCTCCTTGTCAAAAAGAGGCTGGTGCAGCGATACTGTGACAAACTGCCGGTCTGCAGTGTGTCTTACCTCCCAACATTTAGCTTCATTTACACAAATTTATGATAGAAGACAACATTTTATTGACGGCAAACATGTCAAATTCACAAATGTAGTAGACAGTAACCAATATAGGCAACTTCTTTGACGCCTGTGGAGAAAGTCCCCAGGCTCCATTTAAAAATTGTTCAATTTTGTGAGTTGTAGAGTTAGGAGAAACTTAATCAACTTTGTGAAACGCTATCTACAACAAATTCTGAACTATTTGGGCTTTCCTCTAAATTCATCAAATGTTATACATGAAGATCCTCCTTCCTTTGTTTGAAAAAACATAAGAACTGTTTGTTCCAGTGTTGTACGTGTTCATTTATATAGAGAGTGAAGACATGAGATCCAATCACAAGTGGTCACTCAACCAAATGCAAAAAGTCTCACTGTGGCTGAAATGCAGGAGCTCGAAGATCTTACTTTTCTGAAGTTTAATGCTGTCAGTATCCCACAATCCACTGGGCTGCCATCTGCCCCCTACAACATGTACACACTCATCTTTACACTCTGTTCCCTTGCATTAACTACAGGTACACATATGCTTAATCACAAAGACATTACACACAAAAAGTACATAATTACTCCACTGCAGACACACTTATCCTTGCACAAACAAGTACACACAGAGACAAGCTCTGACTCTTTGATGATGTAATCACAGGTGATAAGAGCTTTTCATTACAACACAATGATCCTCCATGAGAGCAATCAAAGCTGCCACTGTTTCCCTAATGTAGAAAATTAATATGAATTCATCATAATGTCGACAGGAACAGAGCTGGATCAACCTTCCCACAGCGTGAGTGATATGAGTGAGTGTTTCACAGCCTGTTCCCTGATGCCAAGCTGAAAACATTCACCTGAACGTATAATGACATCCGGGGGTGCAAGCTTATGATTATCATCGGTCCATAAATAGAGCCTGGCTCCAATCAACCCTCTCCTTCTAAATCCCCGTCTACATCTTCATGTAGGAGTGTGTGTGCCACGATTATTACTGTAGGCACAAATACACCGATCGTTTTCATGAAAGCAGGAACTGAACTCAATAACTTAAACTTATGGAGCAACCGTTGTCTTTATTGTATGGGTTAGGGTTTATTTCTCTCTGTATTTTAACACAAATATATGTACTTTCTGCTCCTTACATTTAAAAAGCAGGCTCGTTACTTTAGCTTGAATGCATTTGAGGGGAATCAGCGATTATTTTCATATAGAAATTCAATCATTTGATATTTATTCATTATTCATTTATTTATTTATTTATTTTTGAATTGGCTGTTCTGCTGTGTCGTCAGGCATCAGCAATGTAGCTGACTGTATTGTGACCGTTTTTGCGACACTGCCTGTGTAACATTAGTACGGCTGTATTACAATTTATTTCAAAGGCGATCAGTGCAGGTAAAAGTTATTTGAGAGAAAGATTAAATTCATCATCATCAATATGCCCTTGAAAATGCATTTACATCCCAGTTGCCACATCCATCTGGAAAACAAATCAAAGCAGTCTCTGAAGCAAGCTTGGTGAATAATTAAAAGCCATTTTAAAATGCTTCTCACAGTCACTCACTGTGAGGTGTTCATGCATGTGTGTGTGTGTGTGTGGGTGCGTGTCCCCTTTGTCTTTATTATCTACGAACAAAGCCTTGAAATGAAGGTAAAACTTTTACAGCCATGAAGTTACTCAGTCCTCATCACTACATGACGCACAGCTGCAGAGTCACGCTGAGGTCGGATCTCACGTAGGACTTATCACCAATGTAAACCATGGACTTTATAAGGCAGGTTGGAGGTGTGTGTGTGTGAGTGTGTGTGTGTCTGTGGGTGTTAGATGGTAAGCCATGAATCTTATTTACCTCAAGCCAAGACATTGACGCTGGTTAGTTGATGCAGCAGCTGAAACAAAGAAAAGAGACGTGGTTTTAAAACAACATTCATCACTCTTAGTAAGGATGTATGATGATAATATCAGCCTGTCATCCGCACAAAATTAACATTTCTGTCGACACGACTGGCCTTTAAGATGATGCCTACATCACGACTAGGGTAGGCATAATAATATGTTCATTCCACCGCAGAGAGACTTCATGTTCTCTGTAATTAGGTGGGAAAAGACACGTTCATATATCAGTTTCACAGAGAAATGAGTTGGAACATTTTGCGTATTGGATATCAGCAAAAATCTAATATTGTGCATTCCAATTTAGTAATTCAGTTTTGTCAGAAGACATTATAACAAGTCAATCATTATGAAATATACTCAAAGAATATTTTCTGCTTTACGGGGGAATAGGAGAGACGATTTGATATGGAAAGATGAGCAGAAACCTTCTGTTATTGCTCACGGCCGAATGAATCATCCACCACTTCACTATCTGCAGACACTTCTGACATTCAAAAGTCATTTTCCTGGGAAAACCAAACTCATTTTAAACCTTTACTTCAAGTTATGGTTTGAACATCGAACATAAGAAAAAAATACAAAGTAAGTGGTCCAGGAATGAAGAATTCAGGTCCCTAATACATGTAAAGAAGAAAAAAGTAAGCGTAAGTTGGCAACAAAAACTAAACATTAACAATGACTCATCTATAAATTATTCACATGACTCATCAACACCACCTGTCATTACCATGCGCTCCGTGATGGCTGAAGGAACAATGAGTACGACATCATCAAAGTCGAAAAGCCTCCAGCCAGAGAAGTTCATGATAAAGCACTTTTATTACTCCGTGAAGTGATTTGTTTATTTTCAAGTCACGCATGCAGGGATCCAGCAGTGAAACAAAGTTTAATACAATAAACAGAAATGATTACACAAACACGACAGCACGGACAAAATGTTTCGTCTATGACATGGACATTCTTAAGTGTTTCGTATGAGGGGATATAATGGATCATAAAATGGTGAATGGACTGCATTTAAACAGGGCATCTAACTTGATATCAGCACAAAGTGGTTCATAATACATTCAGGCCTGTAGCTGAGGAACATGGCGAGACTTTACACTCCACTTTGGTGAATATTTGAGGCTATTCCAGTATTTTTTAGACTCAATATATTACATTTTGACTAATTTTAGGCCAATAAACAAATAAATTATCCCTTATTTCTCCACAGGGATTTTATTCCTTGTCAGCACAGTTGATGTCCAGTCAAAACTAGCATTAAGGTAAGCTGTGGTACAAAAACGTTAAATGACGGTTATCATACCGTGTACTCTCTGAGCATTGAATTCTAATGTACAGTATGAAAATCAAGTCCCAATCAAAGCAGCAGAAATGACGATATCCTGTCTTTTAGTTCTTACTGTCAAGCTTAAAAAAACACTGAATCCTACACTTCCCATAATGCAACTCAATGTGCTTGCATTAGATGGCCCTGCATCCAAAATACCAACTTCTCTTGAACTCCACATTTTCAGTTTCTGTAGTCTCAAGCCCGAGTCGAGACAACCCTGATGACATCCCTGCTACATCAGAGTCACAGAGGTACTCTTGATGTGTAAACAGAACTTTTCTAAATCACCTTCTCCTCCTCACCTTTCATGCGTCTGTTGTGTTGACGGATGAAAACGTCACCAGATATTTGTGTTGTATCACAGCTCTCACAAGATTTTCTACTCTGCCGTCCAAATCTGACTTTATTTCTGTCAATTACAGCCCACAGCAGCTGGAGGGGACACGATGAGAGCAGCTGAAACACGGATCTGTGCGTGATGAGTCAGTCTTATCAGCAGTAATTCCTGTTGTTAGTCACCAGAAGTCGATGAAAGTCATGGATTATTAAACCCCCTTTAGGCCACATTAGTCGGTTCAATCCACTGCTGAGGTTTATTTTTCTATTAACACGATAAAACAAAACATGGAAACTTTCACAACAAATGTTTTATTCATGCTCAGCATCCCAAACCATCTTCAGATTAACACTTCTGCTCTCTGTGCCGCTTTCCAGTTTGTGATTGATTTTAATGTAGCCTACTGACGACTAATCATACCCTATGCTGTCCTCATTCCTCAACATTAGAGCTGTAACTAATGATCATTATCAATCTCACTGTCAATTAATCTGTTGATTATTTTCTCGATTAGTTGTTGACTCAGTTTTCATATCAGTCTTGTTGATGTCACTTGCACGTACACATCCTCTTCTTCTCTTGAACTTCTCGACTCTGTCCTTCACTCTGCTTTGAGATTTATTACAGGTGATGTTTAGGCTACACATCATTGTATTTTATATGATAAGGTTTGGTCGTCTTCCCTCAAAGAAAGAATTGATAATCACTGGTTTCTTAACATTTCATTCATTTGGGCTATTTTTATTTGACTTCCAATTATTTTCTCTTATCTATGTAATTATCTGGCATAACTGCAACGTTTTAAGGGTTTTATCACTGAATGTTATTTTTACATTATTTTACATTTACATTATTTTAATTTGTTTTTAATCAAAATATCCAACATTGTTACGGCTTTGGCTTTTTTTACGAACCCATTGTGGAACTGCTTTTGCTTTGTGAGTTTTTTCCCTTGTTATTGCTTTTTCCTGTTTTTGCTTTATTTCAATGTCATCGTTAATGAGGGTGAACCCTCAGTGATCTCTAAAAGCATAAATAAAATAATAACAATAATAAAAGTCCTTATTTATAGCGCACCTTTAAAAACAGTTTTGACAGAGCAAAAGCAGGAGACTCAGGAAGATAACATAACAGGATAAATGCTGTCAAGCAGTCAAGCAAAACTAAGAGAAGTTGAAAATAAAGTTGATTGAGTCAATTATAATTTTACTTTTTTCTATAAAATAAAATTAGTAAAAATGCATTGTATGTCCTTTAATCCTAGAGTCATAGATATTCAGTTTACTGTCATTTGTAACACATATATATTAATAAAATCTTCAATCTCCAAATGTTTGGAACTTGGGCTTTAAAAAAAGACGAAAACAATAATTGATTATCAAAGTAGCTGCCCGTACATTTTCTGTTGACTGCTTGATTAATTGTCTGATCATTCACGCTCTGCTCGACATCTGCTGCTAACTGCAAATGCAAAGTTTTAGTCTTAAGCCTTCAGAGTTTAACGTTTCTGCCCTTTGGTTTCAGATATCTTCTACTGAGCTGTTGCCATATTTTAGTCCCTGCCTACCTTCAGGTGCCTTCACCTTGGCTGCTTATGATGTTTCTTTTTTGCATTCAGTGAATTTTCTTCTACTTTTTCATTTGCACTGTTTTCTTGCACCACTGGCAGTCAGTATAATGTCTATACTATACTAGTATACTATACATATCTCTGCTGCTCATCACTTTCCTGCGGCTTCTTGCAGAAAAACATGCGTAAATGACAGCCTGTGCCGCTCACCAACCCCAACAGTAAACAAGACCTGCTGTTCACAAACTGGAGGCAGATCCCAGCCGGCACGCTCAAGGCTTCTCATATTTGAAATGTAAAAGGGATGTGAGGTTTACGTGTACAATCATACAAATGAAAGTGACGGGAAAGTCCAGAAAACACAATGCATCCAGACCACAACAGTAAATTTGCACAAATGATGTATATTTAACAAGAGAAAACACACAATCTGCCTGTTTATTGGCTCTAACAGCACATTTTTACCTCTGCCAAAGAATTTATGTTCACTTATGTTTTCTGTTTGAGTAAGAACAATATCTCAGATTCTTGTTGATAGATGTCAATGAAATGCAATGTAAATTCAGGCCATGAGCAGAGGAAACAACCAAGAATGTGCAGGTGCAGATCAAGGTATTTTCAAAGTATTTCTTAACATTACCACAAAAGGCACATTTGAAAATATTTGCTTTTTTCTTTGGAGCTTAACTGAATCAAAAAAAGTAATTATGGTCTACCCTACTGTGTCTGAAAGGATGATAAAACAGTTTCTATAAACCATTTTCCCAGAGGACATTTTGAAAAGTCAGAGTAGGAAAAAGAACATTAATAGAATTTATGATTGCTGAATTCCATTTAGCTGCTTCAGTTTCACGGTCACGACTCAGAGATCAACATTTATGCTGCTCGCATCAGTTACATCAGAGCTGGAAAGTTTTATTCATTGACAGAGCAACGAACAGCACTGAAGGCTTTTCATGATGCCAAACATGTTGTCACTCTTCTCTCAACTCTACTCGCTTTTGGTAAGAGTTTGATTTAGTTGGCTCCGCTGGTGGTAGCACTCCCCTACTGCTAACCTGATTGGTTGAAGTCAGCCCGTCACAGTTGGTGAAGTTGAGTAGAGAGAGTCAAGTCATCTCCGTTTACTCCGATGGAACATTCTTTTGAAGCAATGGCAGATCGTGGAGCCTCTTAATAGTTTCTAGAAGATAGCTGCAAATACTAGCAGCCCAGGACTGTAAATCAATCAATCAATAAATCATGTATTAACTACAAACTGCCAAACGTCAGACTTCTGTCTCTCTGTATTCAGGCATATAAAGTGCCCGCTCAGAACTTCCTGGAACTATCAGAAGTCTCCGTGAATCACGTGATGATCGGCATTTTGAACTTCTGTCGTCACGACTCTCCCTACTCAATCACTCTGGTGATAGACAGATAGTAAGTAAGCAAGTAAGTAAAGTTTATTTAATATAGCACGGTCACAAGGCACTTAAACAATATCAAATAAAACATCAAAACCATAAAAACAGCAAAAGGAGGAAAAAACAAAGCAAATAAAAGCATACAGGTTGCAACACTAGCAGCAGGAGAGACAAATGCCAAGATGGGTCGTCCATTCACCTGCCAAGTGTTTTTTTAAAGTGCCTGCCCTTTTCCCAACAGTTTCTAGCTGTGCCTTTCAAGATGTTCTGTGTACCAAACCACCCGGCACATCATGTGAGTCATGACTCACTGCGACAAAAGCAGAATGGACGACATGGAGGAAGATGAGCTCTTGTTGCTACGTATTGTTGTTCAGTTACAGGGGTACAGGGATATTGGGGTATTTACAATGGTTGACCATGACTATTACAAATGGCCACAATGGAATCTCACTCATTATCCAGTGCCGGATGGCAGACGAAGGTTTGGGAAGTTTTGTAATAAGGCTTCCTATATATCACCAAGGAATCTTGTGTATCTGTACATATATCACTATGTATCATAAAATACTTCCTGCTCTCCATCTGCTGTTTGCATCATAGCAACTGAATGACTCGACATCATATGCAAACAAGCTATAGAACAAAGCCATTGTTACTGTAACACCTGCTTTACCTACTACAGAGTTGTGAGAAGCTGGCTCTGCAAATGTTTTTCCCATTTCCAAATGGTCTTTAAAGATATCTTCAATGTTACATAACACGGAAACACAGCACCTTCCGAGAATGTTGATGTATGTTATGATCCTATCAGTTTATATTGTGGCCACAAGTTTGAATTATTTCCGTTTTGTTTCTGAGATGTCATGTTCTGTCAGTGTGGCCTGGCAGACGGGTCTAAATAATACAATACCCATGAGTCTCAGTCACCATTGCTCTGGAGGAGAAACAAGTCAGAGGCTTAAAACGCTTCTTTGTTCAATTTGGGAACCAAGCACTGTGCATAATTTCAAAATTTACCAAGAATCCAAAAGTAAATTTATCTAAGCTGCCATCTTGAGCTTCTGCACGGAACAGATCTGTGAGCTCTTTGATTGGATGTTTCTTGCCAAAATCAAACTCATGAGTCATAGTTATATTCTCCCCCAAAAGTTTTTGGCTTGCACCGTCAACTTTTTGTCAGAGGACCAGACATTTTCTTACATAGTTTTTAATCTTTTGGCCTGATGATTCACGCCAATCCACGGCACAGACATATTCCAACTGTGAGTCATGAAAAATGTCTATCACTGGCAAAGATTAATGGGACTTTTACAAGTCAAAATGCCTGCAGGGAAAAAGGCTTCTTATTGAAATATAAGATTTAAAGACAGAGGTCTAGTTGTAACTACAGAATATGAAGTCTACTCGCTGTGTAGATGTATTCTTCATTTCTTTTGCCTCTGACAAAAAAGCAGCTCAGTCTGGCAACCCTCTGATACGCTCCAGTACTCTTTCATTACAGCTCTTCCCAGTTTCAAGAGGCCTTTCTGACAGCGTCAGCCACATATTTGAAATTTTGGTCAGCTTCTTTGTCAGACAGTGTTTCACTCCTCAGAGTAATGACAGCCTGCCTTTTCTTTGTCGTGAGCTGACATCTAGCTTCAAAGACGAAGAGTTTGGTTGTTCCACCGAGCAGCCATCATTAACGTTATTAGTCACATGTGTTCTTTGTCTGCAATGACAACTTATAACATCTGCTGCGAGAAAAAGGTCTATTTAAGGAGCTAACTGGCAAGCTCTCAGATACTAATGAGTCTCTTAATTAGTGCTTCATTCCAGGCAGGTGCATTAGGAAGGTCAACCATTTACGTCTTCATGAAAAAACATGCAAACAGAGCTCAGCTGAAAGACAAATAAATAGTTTATTGTCTATTAAAGCGGTTTGTGGGATAAAAGTCTGGATTCTGTTCAACTAATTAAAAGTTCAAAAGCATTTCTGTGTTCGCTGACAAATATTTCACATTTCAGAGCAGTGACAGTGAATTTAACAGCGAAAATGAAAACACTTTGGTACATAACATCTCATGCAGCAATAAAAAGTGTGTGTTTTGTGAGCTGAGCTGGCACAGCAGAGTTTGTAATGATTAACTCTCAGCAGCAGTGTCCTTGTCTCAAGCTCCACCATCATAAAGTGAACACCCGAGGTGTCTTGTGATGCCGCCGCGGTGATGTAGATAGGAGTGTTAAAACTTAAGCTGATAAGAGTCCGTGCAACGTTCAAGAGCTTCAGTACAAAAGAGATACCCACTGAGGGGAAATATGATTCACACCCCCAACCCACCCAGTAACTAATACCTTTTTTTCCACTGGTCCAAAAATCCCACTTAAACCTGCTGGGATTGGGCTTTTGAGTGCTATGGGAATGTGTAAACTCTGCATTTACACCCAGGTCAATTGACTCTGCAGTAGACCCGGGTTTTTATCACCTCGGCTCGGCTCAGCTTTGATCTAAACACAAGACCCGGGTGAACGCGCGAAGTGATGACACGTTATCAACATCGTAATAGTAATTTTCACTTTTATTCAGTTGACCTGCGCTCAACAGAAGTCTTTGAGAGTACACGTTAGGAGCCGACTCCTCCTGTCTCCAGTCGGAAATACAGTCTTGGACATTCCATCTCACAATGGAAGGCATCATCAGTGTCCACAACAATGTCTGATGGGACGAGTAATAGCGATCAGCACTGAATAATCTGAATCTGCTAGCTAAAGTTATCAAATAAATGAAGTGGAGTGGAAGTATTTAGTAGCAGAAGATGGTAATACTGAAGCAAAGTACCTCACAATTGTACATAAGTACAGTACTTGAGTAAACTGTAGTTAGCTACATTCCGTCACTGGTTTTTCTCGACTTTGGGACTAAGATTAAAATTTTTCCTGTAAATGTATATCAGTCTCCTGGATTACTACTAATCGGTATCAGCCTTGAAAAAAACAGTCAACCCCTATACTGTATAGTACTGTATATTAGTATTATAGTTTTTACTCCTCTACATTTGTCTGACAGTTTTAGATGCTGCTTACTTTACAGATTACAATTTTGAATCCCCTTCCTGTCCAGTGAAAACCCATGTATATCTCCAAAGTTGGCGATTCTGTATAGGTGTTTCTTTATGGGTTGAGTAAATTCTCCTACTTTTTAAGATAAATAAACTTGTTAAAACCTCCTGGATTAGCTGCAAAATGCATCGTCACTAAACTGAAAACACTCTGTTTGTCTGACAACAACAAAAGTTGAAGTTTAGATGTGACAGCGATGCTACAAACATTTGATAATCTTATAGAACATGATGAGACAGAAAGTGGCTGCTCCTGGCCAACAATTTCATTATCTTTTTTTTAATCTTTATTGTTTACAATAAAACAAGGGACAGCACACAATTAAAGTAACTGCACCAGAGTTAGATAGCAGCTAATTTGCATCTGTTGTCCCTAGTCTGGTATGCTTCATAAATCCCCTTTAAACCACAAAAAGTTGTTTTTACCTTCAGATTAGATTAGATCAAACTCTGCTCTCGTTGCACCAGCACAAACACTGAGACGACAAAATGAAGCGTAACACCTAACCAGAAATGCAAAAAGCAGTAAAATTCAGACAAATTTACATAATTATGGAGATATATAAATATGAATATCTCTATATTTCACTTTGTTGTTAAACAGGAGGGAGCTTAGCTAAACTCACATGTTGGTTTTCCAGCTCAAACAATGACGTACTATTACACAATGCCCTCACTGATGGACAGGAGCGAGTCACAGTCACAATCAATCAACATATAGACGTGTTTCTGCTCTATCAATGTTTTTCTATTCAGTTTTTCTCTGCTGCAGAATAATCTCTTCTTCTCTGCTCTTCCTACTGTTCTCGAGTTTCAAACCAGCAGCTCTGCATTTTCTTAAACACAACAGAAATGAGAAAACAACTCGACAGCATAAAGTCTCAACCAGCATTCAAAAGCAGTAATTACACTAAACAGAAAAAAGGACCGCTGCTGTGACTAACTTGAAAACTGAAGAAAAGGGTCTGAATTCCAGTCACCTGTCAATAAAAGCCCCTTTCTTCTTCTCACCAGTGATTTCAGAGGAAGTGACAAGACAAATGCTTTTTTTCTGTCAAATCACCAGTGAGTCATGCAGACAGACAAAAGCAGATTTAGGCACTGGCTCTGCAAATATTTGCAGATCAAACAGCTTCAGATGGTGATGATGATAAGAGCAGCAGGAGGAGGAGGAGGAGGAGGAGGAGGTGGAGGATCAGTGCTGGAGCAGAACGCCATCTGATGGACACAGTGAGGATGTCTGCTTTTCTGTGTTTAGTGTTAAAGTGATGACACTGAAGGATTACCATAGTTTCCCACGGCAGAGAAACAGGTCCGACCATGACTGTGAGAAGCTCTGTGCAGAATTATGTGACGGTTCTGTAGGTGTGAAAAGTGAAACTGTAGTCTTTATCAATTTATCTCACTACTGACGTCAAGGATCACTTAACAATCCCTGACTTCTTCTAAGGGCTCAGAGATATGGTCTTTAAATACTGTCGCAATACACAATATATATCTCAATACTTTGATCTCTCCTCATAAGCGCTTCATAAATGCTCAGACTGGCATACAGTCACAATATTTTTCACCAAATAGCTCAATATCAATACTGCAACAATATTGGTAAATTCACCAGATATTGACAAAAGGAGATTTTTGATAAATAAACATCGGAAATGTGGATACAAGTGAGTAAAATACAGTATAAGAGCAAGTGGAACAGTCTGGTAAGTTTAGAAAATCACTTTACTGTAATGCCTTTAAACCCAGGAAAAGACAACTTATACCTTATCACAATATAATGATCCAAAATCAAAGATGTTATAATCTCAATAACGTTATAATATTGATATATGACCCAGAGTTTGGCTGACATTTTGAGAAGAGGTGAGAGATTCGGAAAAAATGTCTAAATATTTTTTTTTTAGTTCTCAATTCTCATTCATTTAGATGAGAGCTACATGCAACAATATTCTGAGATAAAAAGAAAAAAATTGTAACAGCAAAAAATTAACAGCTGTATTTTAAAAGTGACATTGAAATCAAACGTTTTCTTCCTCTTTTTTGTAGTGTTGCTGATATTAATCCACATAGAGATTGCATTAACTGAATGATGACTGCTTGCTTCATTCAACACTTTTGAGCAAGGCACTTAACAGAAGCAATGGACCAGCGCTGACAGGATACTGAAACTTCTAAAAATAAAATAAAATGCCAGATTGGCTACGGATTGCTGCTTCACAATTGCAGAGATAAACAAACAGGAGTTCTTTGGATCCGAGGTACATTTTAGGAAACCGAAAAACAGACCAAAGACCCAAAGAATACCGAAGCACACTGCTTTGCGAACATTTAAAATCCTTTCATAAATGTTTTTTTGATAAAGCAAAATACAAGTCTAACCTGTGATTTTTAGTTTCACGGGGATTTCTTACTTTAACACAATACCTTGGAAAATATTGATATTCAATACTGTGTTCCAACCACAATGAAAATAACTGACACAACGCTGAGGGTGTAAAACAAGGTTTGTGTTCTGTGTGAATGAATTTACTCCTGGAGGAGGCTGGACTGTGTTGGCGCTACAGCGGTGCAAGTGTCCACTCGCTGTCGGAGAAGAGAGTGAAGAAACACAGCTGATACTGGTGTATCAAAACCAGTGATGGAATTTAACTATGTATTTTTACTCAAGTACTAGTATTAATTACAATGTTGGGGTACTTCTATTTTACTTGAGTATTTCCATTTTCTGCTACTTCATATTGTCACTCCACCACATTTTGGAGGCAGATATTGTACTTTTACTCCACTACATTAATTTGATAACTTTGGTTTCCATCAGAGCCAAAGTAGTGTATTTTATTAGAAGTGTAATTTATTTAAGATAAGATAAAATAAGATGTTCCTTTATTGATCCCCCTTGGGAGAAATTTGCAGGTAACACAGCAGTACAGAGGGAAATAAGCAGCAGCACAAGAGTCAGTCTCAAATATAGAGACAATAATAAAGAGAATATTTGAAGAATAAAATAACAATTTGAATAGAAAATATAATAAAAACTCTTAGAATTTTATCAGCAACTAGATAAAAAACTTATCTTATCTTCAAATAATCAGAGTCGACGTGTATCGCTATTTCGACCCTTCCAGACTAAACAACAGTTACAGCAAAAACCAACTATGTGCAATGGTTAGATTAAAATAAGAAAATACATAACTGAAAGAGGGCCAATCACAGGAAAGAAAAACAAAAACTTTATTTTTCTTTCTTTCCCTTCCCATCAGAAAAATTGTGTGTGAGGGAATTAAAATAAACAAAAGAAAGACATAAATTGGGATAGATTTACTGAGATAAGTTTTAGCTGAACAAAAAAAGAAAAGGATTAAGCCACTGTGTGTGTGTGTGTGTGTGTGTGTGTGTGTGTGTGTGTGTGTGTGTGTGTGTGTGTGTGTGTGTGTGTGTGTGTGTGTGGCTTATAGGGGCCAGAATGAAGGAAGCAGATATGGAGGAAGGAAAGAGATAAAGACAGGAGGAGGGAACGCATAAATATTTTGGGGAAATACATTCCATGTTGGTTTGCTCATCACAAAGCAGTATGATTCCAGCAACTCAGTGTACACACACACACACACACACACACACACACACACACACACACACACACACACACACACACACACACACAATACAACACAACTGTGACTGGAAACTACCACTAATGATATTACTGGACATGTGCTGTACTGATCTTATGATAAACACTACAGAGGATATTAAACAAATATATGAAGGCAAGTCTGTGTGGGAGTGGGAACAGTGACAGATGAATACTATGACAAACTTCCATAGAAATGTCTCGTGTTTTTACAGGAGAATCCGAGAATTATGAAAGAAAAAGCGACACAAAATCACCATTAAATCCAATGAGGACACTACAGGGGTTGGATATTTATGAATAAAGATCATATCACTCTAAAGTCTCTGGTGAGTCTCACAGAGACGCTGTATGTCCATGTGTGTGTTCTATAAGGAAAGTACAAGACTCCCTTTGGAAAATCAATGATTTCATTTTCCAGGAGCAAACTGTCAGCCAAAAACTTTTCGTAACCTTTTTATGAGAAACACGTGGATATTAAAGACATCAGCTGACATCAGAGCGCATCTGCCACGGTATCACAGTCTTGAAGTAAAGTTATTGTCGCCTTAAAACTCATTTTCACTCACCGCAGCCGTCTTCTCTCGTGGAGTTCTCGTGTTTTTCTTGCAGGAAAAAGCCGCTGAACCTGTTGAGTCGGTCAGGTAATACTGCTGCACTTATCACTGTGGTCCATTTTTATTGCTGCAGGTTAGTTACTTGGTTAGACTTCAAACTCTGAAACATGCAGCGCTGCACGGCCAGCCGTCACCGTGACGTCGACCACCGGACCACGTGACAGGAAGTGTGGCTGTGGGACGTAAACAACTTCACTACAGTCACCACGAGCTCCGCAGAGGACAGGCTCTCTCACACGCCTACTTCTGTTTGTTTGTTTGCTTATCTATCCTTTATTTAGGTCACACAGGCTTATCTGAAGTTACTCGTAACTGTTGACTTTATTGTAAATTGTTCACTGTTACTCATCTGTCATGACCTTCTGTTTGCTACTCATGACCTCAGTGACACCCTTTTCTCCATCTATCTAGACCTGAAATATGAAAATACTCCATTACAAGTAAAAGTCCTGCTTTTAAAATGTATCCCGCTTAGGTACAGATGTATTATAAGCTAAATGTGCTCAGAGTTTAAAAAGTAAAGGTCACATTATGCAGAATGACCCTTTATAATAATTACACAGTATACATGACTGATGTATAAATGTGTAAGCAACATTTTAGCAAGTCAAATTCATACTAAAAGCAAATAGGGGACAGCATTTCAATAGCGTAACCACTAACTGCCGCTAACTGTAGCTGCCATTAGCTCAGTTAGCCTTGCAGCTAACAGTCTGGACTAGCACAGGAGCTTTGGGCCAGGACAGGCTTGGGCTAGCTGGTTAGCATGCTAACCTCAGTAGATATCTCTGCAACACAATACACTGACATCATAATGTCATAACTGATATTTCTTCACATTCTGTTGATAATTTTAATGTTATTTTCAAAAAAAAACTTGATTAATTAATGAAATGTTGATCGGTAACCTCAGAGGCTGAAAAGTGTCTGGGGCAAATAAACCTGTAGTTAAACTCATGCGAGTAACGAAATGGTAAGGGGGGATTTGCTAATCTTTTCACAGATTTCTTGTGAGCCTTAGCTAGCTAGCCTCCAGCTAGGTGGGCTTGTCTAACTAACTAAACTCGCTTCAGCTCCACCCACGCTCCACCTCTTTGCCCTTTATCGCAGTTAGGTCCTGACAAGATGGCGATTACCACCAACTTTGAGCGTCATTCTGGCTCTTCAGACAGCGATTGGTAACATCATGGGGGCTCTGTCTGCTATTTTTACAGTCCATGGTGCTAACCAACTAGCCCCCTTTTTCCCGGTGCTCCGTACTCCCAGTCCAGACGGTTAGCTGCACAGCTAATTGAGTTAACTAGCTGATAGCAGCTACAGTAAGCAGCAGTTAGCGGTTACTCTGATGATATGCTGCACCACTATTTGTTTTAAGGATGAATTTGACAGGTGGCCAATTCTATTGCACCTTTAATGTTTAATATTATTTATTTAGCAAGACTAAACTGAATAAATGTAACCATTTATCTATGTACAGTTTTTACAAGATAGACTATGTATTATACATTATACATTTTTTACACATAGCCCCATAACACAGGAGCTGATGAGAAGAATAAAGGCGAGAGCTTGACAACTATTTACTTGTTGGCAGCTTAATTTATTCATAATGAAAGGGATTCATTTTATTAAATTATATTTGATTTTCCACTGTGCACTGCCAGGAACATCACTTTTTATTTCATTGCCAATAGGTTACAACACAGTAGAACAGTTGTTCATGAAGCATAAACAGGCTAAGTAGTGATTTCATGCACATTACAAATAGAAGGAGGTTCAAAAAAAAAAAGAAGAAAAGTTAGAAAACAGAATAAAAAACCATTCCAGGTCTTCTGTTCTTATGTGAAAACCATCTGTGATGCAAAAAAGTTATATTTCCATCTTTATTTCACAGATGATTGCTCTTCCTGTTGCATTACAAGGAAATGAAACAAAATTTGGTTTTCACCCAAAATCTGCCTTCATGTCTAATTTGAAAATATACTTTGCAACAATCCACGATAGCGACGTCCCACTTCTGCTTTTCTTACTCAAACAGAGACAGACTGACTCCGAAGAAATTGTTCCCTCACACTCACACTGATGTTACACAGATGGGTTTTACGTTATCACTGGAAAGTTGCCCCAGTAGCAATGTCACACACAGATAGTATGACCGCAGTAGCACTGTCATCTTATAGCTCTGACCTTTTTTGGGTAATGATCAACATCAAACCTTGCAGACAACATGGTTATCTCAGATGTCTGAGTCATTTATCAGGGGAAACTTGACATGTTAAAGTGTAGGTGACAAGACAATAGACAGCAGGCTTTGGGAGAGGGGGGGTCTCGTTTACATAACATTAACCAGTCCAGCAACAATCGATGTAGAAAAGCAAAATAAACAAAATTAAAAAGTTTTGGGAACATTGATTTTATTTAATTGAAAACAGAACAATTTAAAAACATGGATTTACAGCAAGCAGTCCCCGAGCGTCAACATGTTGCACTGCAGCAAAGATTACTTTGTTAAAATCGTATGGAAGTAGTTCCAATACTTTATTCTTGATTTGAAGAAGGCTGTGTGACGTCTCAGTCATCACTGCAGAGAGCTGTACTGTAGGTTGAAAGTTAAGGAAATTAAAATAAATGAACAAGAGCAGCTTGGGCGCACAGATTCAGGTGAGGACTGCATGTGTTGACATTGTATGTGAAGAGATGTTCAGAGTGAAAACTTTGAGCTTTTTGAGCATTTTCCTCTGACGTCATTCATTTAAAGGTAGGGAAACTCGCATATCATTATTATGTCATTGATCTGCAACTGAAAAGATGATGGAGAGTGAAAATTCAAAGGGACATTGTTCATATTTCAAGGTAAAACAACATATTTGCCAACCCGTTAGCTAACATTAGCATTCTACCACTTCCTAGCTAACATTAACGTTTGATTACATTCAGTGTGTTTCACTTCCAGGCTCAAATAAATATATCCTAGATGTGTGTTGATAGAGTTAATTTGTGCCTTTCCTAATGTATAGTGTAACACTGTAATGGTAATGATTGCTAGGAAGTGATAGAATGCTAACATTAGCTGTTGGGTTATCAGATATGTTGTTCCACGTTAAAGTATGGCTCAGTGTCCCTCCAGATTTTCACTATCCACTATTTTTTCAGTTACTATGTGCAATTGCAATTTGTCTGATCCCTTCCTTTAGCAAATAGGACTTCTAACCTGGAGCAGCATAACATTTTCCATTATCTGAGTTTCCCACCCTGAGCATGACGTCAGGGCAAAATGTCAGCCATGTTAATGTGGTCTTTAAGATAGATGGCGTCCAATAAGGGGAGAATAAGCCTGCCAATATTTTTTTGTTCACAGATTAGACAAATTTAACTCAAGGAATGAGTTTACATCTGAAATCTGAAAACTGCTTGAAGGACTACAGGCCAGGAAGGACATTATTATACATCATATATGACAATAAATAACATAAATTATATTTCACACATACTTGTGCACACTATTTGCCCCAAACAAGCATTTGTACATGTAGATAACACAGGAATACATCTTACTGTGCACTGCTGAAAACACAAATCCCCAAAATCATGATGGAAACTCAAAATGCGATCAGTTGTCACTTATTACATGTAAGAGTGCAATTGTAAGTGCTGACAAGGAAACATTACATTTACATTTGTACTTTTTAGGCTGATTCTCTTTTCAAAAAGAGAAGAAAGAGTTAAGTGCAACCGTTGATTAAACTTCAGAGACTAAATCTGCCGAAATAAAAGTAGCCACATGAGCTGAGGCAGAAATACTCCAGTGTCATTGACAAAAGTGCTATTTAAAGAAATAAGAGCCTGAGAGAATAATGTAAAACTTTTCTTTTTCTTGCCATTGCTAATCTGGACAGCATTTCTGTGATTTTTCTGTCCAGAAACATCAGATAGGTACAGCATACTGGACTCCTTGACTTCAGTGTCTGATGAAGTCTCCTCTGTCACTTGGAGTACTGGGCGAATGGAGACTCCTCGTTCACTTTGCCCTGGAGAAAAGTAAAAAAAAACGAGACAGCAAAGGGTTAAAAGAAACAGAACATATTCATAATAGACTGCAACCAGTGTGGTGTAAAACATCTGTATTGGATGACTGGTGTTACAAACCTGCAGAGCTAAACTCAAAAGCTATTCAGCGCTAAGGTTCAGTGAGTCTGCAGAGCTGTGGGCTGCTTTACATTAAACTATTTTTTTTCTTCATTCAAGGTCAGCATCATTTCCTGTTTCCTGATATAGTTTCTGCTCTGTAACCTCTCTGCAATGCAGTAGTTAAAATTTTAAGCTAAGTTTGAAATGATGGAAGAAGAGATTGAAAAAAAAAAAGATATTTTTATTCTAAAAAAAGACATTATTTTCAATATGCTGTCATTATATCACAGTGATGTTGCAAAGCTGAAATAGGAAATGATCTTCTAAGTGTCACAAAGTCTTCCTCGGTCCTCGGTGCCTCCCTTCAGCTCCTGCTCACATCAACAGCGTCCTCCATCACTGAGCTTCAGAAAGCTCAGTAAGATATGATCTAAGAAACAAATCTGACTTTCCTCCAGTCTGAGAAAAACCTAACGTTTGTAGTCTCTCTGTAGTCAAATGTATTTCTTTTCAAGCCGCCTTTACCTGCCTGCCTGCCTGCCTGCCTGCCTGCCTGCCTGCCTGCGAGCTTTCGTTGCATGTTCACAGCTACAATAAACCCCTGAACTCCTGCTGGGTGCTTCCCCCGTTTCCTAACCTCGACAGAAATAGTGTCTAGACAGAAGCGTAAATGACTGAGCCGTGGGTGTGGAATACTATTGCTGACCAAACTTTTATTTTTCCAAGAACTCCGAAATGACTTGAATTCTGATCAAAGGCGCATTTTATGTTTTGCTAAATGTACAGCAAATGTTACTCAGACCACATTTAGTACAAAAAACGTTCCATGTCAAAAACTGCCATAGAAATACTATACACCGATTAAAACCACAACATTAAAACCACTGACAGGTGACGTGAATAACATTGATCATCTCATCACAATGCGATGTTCTGCTGGGAAAGCTTGGGTGCTGGCATTCATGTGAATGCCACTTGACACGCACCACCCATCCAAACACTGTTGTGGACCAAGTACACCCCCTCATCACAACAGCACTACTCGATGGCAGTGGCCCCCCAGCAGGACAATGTGCCCTGACACACCGCAAACACTGCTCAGGAACAGCTCGAGGAACACAATAAAGGGTCCAACGTGTTGGTCGGGCCTCCAAATTCCCCAGATCCCAATCTGATCGAGCATCTGTAAGACGTGCTGGAGCAGGTCTGATCCATGGAGGCCCCACCCCCCAACATACAGGACCCAGAGGATTCACTATAAAACGCCCTGGTGCCAGACACCACAGGACACCCTCAGAGGTCTTAAGTCCATGTCTTGACAGGTCAGAGCTGTTTAGGCTGCACAAGGGGAACCATAATGTTATGCCTGATCAGTTCATATTCATATTTTCAACTTTCACCGGGTTACATTTTTCAACCAACATCCGTCCTGATTATAACGACCACATATTCATTCATTTTCAAGAATTAAATTTTTTTTTTTTTTCCAATAGTTTTAATGGGTTTTTTATGGTCCATAAAATGCAGGACAGTTTTAGCTGTCTGTCCGTAATATACACAGTGTATTATAGACATATTATATGAGCTGAGGTTGAAATTTAAAAGACAAAAAAATAACAAACACCTTCGCCAAAATGTGTGCACTATGCATTAATACAGCCAAAAAAATCCAAAAATGAAAATAACAAATATATGGTTTAATATATATATACATATTTGACATGTTGTGTTTTTGCACCACAGGGCCACTGTAGATTGACAACCAACCAGCTGTCAGAAGCTGCTTGTCACAACCAGAAATCTGGTGTTTAAGTTGATTCTAATGTTATTTTAGTGAACATTAATGGAGTACAGTGTGATGATGTTTGGTTTTGATTGGAACAAACTCTGCATGCAGGAAAAAGATTTTCACCAAATGACTAAAAGACCTGTCACTTTTTAAACCTGGAAGTTATCTGCTAATCATCACCTGCCCAGTTTGCTAAATCAGCTGTTTTTGAGTTTGGACCCATATGTTGTTGGCCTTGCAGTGTGTACATGCTGCTGTGTATGTTCAAATGCAGTACACTCTGTCCTAATCCAACACAGCGTCGTGAACGCTCTTTACAGCGGCTACGGTAATGTGGCAATAAAGATTTACAGATAGCTGGTAACAATAGATACTTTATATAGTGTTGCTGGAGATAAATTTCATGGTGGAGACCTGATGCTTGGTTACAATTTCACCTGAATTGACATGTAAAGAGTCCTGGCTGTTGAGTGTGTGTGAATACCAGCTGACACACTGATGGAAATGATAAGCATTAGCCATTAAACGCTCACCACACACTGTTACTGTTTCTGGAACTGAGACTTTTTCTCATCTGACGATTCAGTCAGGCTTCCTGTTTGTGTAAAAAAAAAAAGAGCAGCAAACCACTGCACTCACTGCTGAGAGGAAAGGAAGAAAATGTCACATCTTATAATAATAATCTGTTCGCCAGTAAGTGTTGCCCCCTGCTGGTGGAAATATCAGGCACACACAGCAGAGTGACTTGTCATGTCATTACTGTGAGCTCCTTGGGTAATTACATTTAACTTATCTGTTACCTGCGATCTCTTCTTGGAGTTCATATGTGCATGCCTTATTTATATTTGTTATAAGTGTTATAAGTTTGTGTCACGTCTACAAGAATTTGGAATTTTGGAAACCAAACGAGTCTGCAGCCGTAAGCTAACCAAGCTAGCATGGCTGGAACCAAATTAATAACCTTTTTCACTCTCATCCAAAAAGGTAATGCATCAAATTTGGTAAAGATGTGATCACATTTGAATGAGAAAGAATAAAATCAGATTCAAATCTGTTAAAACATCCGGTCCTTTTCTTTCTAACTCACCAGCGGCAGGTCTTCAAGCCTCTCAAAGTTGGACCTCGGTGACCTGACACATTTCACGGTGATAACCACCAGCACGAGGGCGACGACGATACAGAAGATGCAAACAACGGCCACGAGGCCGGGGTTTGCTGCCAAGTCACCTTTTCCCCACTCATGTGAAGGGCCTGAGGGTGAGACAAAAAAAACTTAACTTCTTAACTACTCAGTAAACTGGAGAAACTACAGAACAGATCTTCACTTCCCAGAGACTTGAACAGTGTTGCTTGGATAAAGTCTTTTGATTTGCACATGTTTTTGAAGTTCCGTCTTCTGTGGTCATCAATCTTTTCTTTTAACTCAAGCACAGTCTAGTAAAACACTCAAGAGCAAGTCTGTTGTGTGAGCTCCGCTTACCCTCTCTGGAGGACCAACCACTGATGGGTGGTTGTAAATAAATGGTGGTAAACAGTGACTCAACAGACATTTATTTAAATGAAAACCTTCAATTTCAATTATTTCAATTCCTATCTTACATATAGAGATTTAATGTTTGGCTTTATTGACAATACTTTGTTGTTCTTTGCCTGAGAGATGATGTAGCCTGACTAATTTGAGTCTATAATTGGTTCTAACTATGTAGTAGCTAATTTTTTTACTGATTTGTATTCACAATCATTGAATTAATCTTCAAATATTGTTTTCACAGTTTTACAATTTCTTACAGTTACAGGATCAAAGGTTAACTGCTGTCTTCCACCTTTACTGAAAGGATGTTTTTCTTGCTGCATAGCTGTGAACCTACATGCGTGATGAGTCCAGAAAATTACATTATTTACTCTTAAGAAGGTACATAGAAAAGACAGCCTTTTAGGAAGATCTTTTTTGAAGATCTTCTAACCTCCAGCGACCAAAAATCTTGATCTATGCAGCTTTAAGGTAATTTGCGGCCCGTTATTTGAGTCCACGTGACTGTAACTGACCTAAAATCCAGCAACCACAAAGGGATCCTTTATCTGTGAGGATGTTTCAGGATTTTAGCGGTGTAGAAACTTAACATTAAATCATTGTACTCTCATTCAGATTAAAGGAACACGCCAACACCCGCTTGAACAGTACTCTGACCTAGGCTGGTTGTGTTTGCAGTGGTGTTTGTGGTGATGTTTGGTGATTCTGATCTGGCTGGGGCTGTCGCTCCGTGGGAAACCGTTGCGTTGGACGTCTGGTTGGTCGTTTGTGGAGGAGTGCTGGGATGTGTCACGTTCGTCCGGTTCGGTGTTTGTGGGGAAGTCGAGGGCGGTGGTGATGATGATGCTTTGTCTGAGGTGACTTCAGTGGTAATCTGGTGTGTTGATGTCGGAGGCGTGTTGTTGGTGGTTGCACCAGCAGATAAACTGACATCATTTTTCGTTGTAGGAGCCAAACTGGTGGTCTGTGTAGCTGTTGTGGTCTTCTCTGACACCTGTGCAGCTGCAGAGCAAGTGGAGGAACAAACAGCATGAAAAAACTGACGATGCACCTCATTCACACCTGGCTAGATGCAGAGAGTGATTGTTGGCTTCTTCAACGTAGATAACACTGCTAATATTTCAAACTAAAAGCACTCTGCACAGGAGTTACCTCACTTGATGACACAACATGCACAAACACAGTACTGCAGCTAGACTCACTCCAGTTCTTCCTCTCAGTCGAGTCACAAATCTAAACTTCCCAATTTTACTAACAGTGTATAAACAGGGCAAAGGCAATCTCTCCCCTGAGGAGCAGGTGGTCCAGAGAGGGAACCACATCAGCCACAAAGCTTGATTCAGAGTCTGCAAGCATTTTCATATTATATTAAATGAAGATATATTGTATGATGTTTTACCATAAGCTATCTAGTCTTCTGTATTGTCTTCTGTATTGGCATCATCGCAGCCAAGCAATACACACATTCAATACTAGCTGTCTCCTGATCCCCCCTCCATCTGATGCAAGTAAGCAAGTGAGACAGATACAACACTGGGAGTCATGAGCGGTGGTGCAAGAAGTATTCAGATGCTTTACTTAAACTTCCTTAGTCTTGAAACTTTGAATTGCACAATCTTTGTTTTTATCACCATTTTCTTCTTCTTTTAAGCATGACTATTGAGATTTTAGGGGAAGTATCTTTATGAGCCATTGTTGGCGTCTAACCTCTCCTGCACAATGATCAAACTTTTTAATTCACTTATATACAGTACATATGTGCAAATAAGATCATTTTAAAAAGTAAAAGTACTACTAACACACTGTGAAAGTACCCATTTAAGCATTCATTGTATACACTACCTTTTCTATTGTAGTTCTTATTGTAGTTTACCTAAATGTATCGTATTTTCATTGTTATTTTATCATTATTCTATTTGGCACTGATGTTACTCCTTTTACAATTTTTTGTTAATAGTCTATTGTATTTTTGTTATTCTGAGCATCTCTGGTACAAGAATTTCCTTTGGGATTAAGTTCCATCTTATCTTATTTTATTCAAGTCTTGCTTAAGAAAAAGTATAAAAGAATATTCATCAAAATGTACTGAAAGTATCAAAAGTAAAAGTATTCGTTTGGTAGTAAAATGCTCCCGTCAGATGTTTTTGGTTAATATTATTGCTGCATAAACGCTTTAGAAGTTCAAGACTGAGCTCATTTTAACTACTTCATGTACTGTTGAGTAGTTCAATCTCCAGCAATGCATCATATTCTATAAGATGGTCACACAGTAAGTTTTCCTCTTTGTGACGATGCATTTTCCGGCTAATCCATAAAGAGCTTTCAAAGAGTTTATTTAACTTCAAAAGTAGGGGATTTTCTCGACACATAAAGGAACAACTCATCCTTCAGTTTAACAGAAAGGGTTATGTCCGACCTGTGGCTCTTTGCTGCATGTCATCCCACCTCTCTGTCATCCTGGTTCCTGTTATCTCTCAATTCTGTCCTATCAACAAAGCCATGAAAAGGCCAAAAAAAAACATTAATACATAAAAAAAAAAGTGTCAGATGAGTTAAGTGTGATAGCATAAGACAGAAATACTCCATACTTCCACCACTGGCACTGTTGCATATTTACATCGCTGAGAAGCAGTCGGCCTTCAGCATGAAGCAAAAAAGCTGAATATGAAGACAAAACTGTTTTTATTGTATTTATGTTGAGGTTAAATGTTTGTTTTTTAGAGGATCTTTCTGCTATAAGTAAGTGTAACAGTTTTCAACAGCTGGAGTTCCAGCTTCGAGCACCAAACTAAACAACTTAAGTGTGTAAGCAGAGTTCCTGTAGCCTGCAACCGCACCAAGGTAAATAATCACCGACTGCTACTTCCCAGAGGATCATTCATCAAGACTGAACACTGCTTTGGAGGTAAAGTAAGGTCAGGTACAGAATCCTCAAAGACGGCACTTAAAATATTTTGTCCATTGCTCAATAAAAAAGATTTTAACCTGTTTCTAAAGTTGCAACAAGATCAGATGGGAGAGTGAGGAGCCACTGCAGGGAGGATGTGGATGACCGGGGGAGAAATATGGAGTGAGAGGGGGAAAATAAACAAACTTGGATGCTTTCCATAGTAGTTGCTCTCCCTACCTGTCTAACCTAGGAGCCAGTTGCTACTTATACATGATCAATTAAGCAGCTTCTTCAGGGTTTATAAAACTAAATGGACCTCGAGGTGGGATGGTTTTAGCAGTTTCAGGGTCAAGAACAACCTTTTAATCTCAACTTTTAAGCATGAGTGAAAAATCCTTGAAGTTCTCAGGGAAGCGTGGGAATTAGACCGTCCACATTTCCATCTGCTGATGTGATTAAAAGCTCCATAGCAGCTTCCTAAGGGTTCTTAAGGTGAGGTTGTTTTGTTTAGTAATGAAGCTCATTTTCGTGTCCTCAAGGCACAGATCAGTTTGAGGTTCAGATGAGGTTGTTGACTCTGCGGAGAGTCTAATAAAAAGTGTGTGAGGAAACGATCAGTGCTCTCTGTTGATGCAGACAAACAGCTGGCAGTCAGCTGGCATTGTGTACGTGTGTGTGCATAAAAGTGTTTGCATAAGCTGCAGACGACTCGGTAGGTTTGGCTCCGGATCACTTTCACTGATTCAATATTTGCTTTAGTCTCCACCCAGACACGACCTTCCCATTTACCTTACCTTTCCTTCATACTTCACTTTAATAATATTTATCATGCAGAATACAGAAAAACACATTTGACTTGTCTTTTCCAGCAACACACATGAATATATTGCTTGAATATGGAGGTTTCTGTGTTACTACAAGGCTGTGTGTTGTACAACTTTTTCCAGCCTCAGTTATTACTCACCATTGCTGTTTTAGTTAACTGTTCTCTATAAAGTACAACGTTTCCTTGCATATTGCGACCTGAAACCTGCACTGAACTACCTCGGATGAAGCAACTGAGCTTCCCTCTCACTGTAGCAAGTTTCCTATTTGCATACATTTACATCTCTGTAAGACTTCAACATCACATCCAGGCAAATTCTCAAGCAAATTTGACAAAAGTTTAACAGGTAAAATGAGAGATGTTGACTTACCTTCACAAACTATGACTACAAACAGGGACACGAGTACAGTGAGGTGCATCGCTGCAGGCATGTTGAGAGAGGAAAAGGCTGGCGGTCATATCGACGACATTCAAACACACACACGCACACACACGCTACATCCTTAACAGCAGGATGTGTTGAGTGCCTGAGGAGGAGTGCTCTAAACGGTGGGTTGGTGCATATCAAATCCTTCAGGCTGGTTAGTCAGTGTTTGAACACGGCTCTGCTCTTATTCAGCGGCTCACAGGTTTGTTTTAAAATCAAACTTCAACTCATTAAAGTGACATTCATGTCAGAGTGCTCTAACTGAAAATGACTTATTATTATAACTTTTACAAACTGATACTGAAGCTCTTTCCAGCTGCACACAGTGTGATGTCTTACTCACTGTGCACTACTTTCATGTAAGCTTCATATCTTGCACGGCTGTCTTTTTTATGTTCCCTGTTCAATCAGTTTTGTATCAACTTATTCTACTCTTTTAAATTCTGTATTATTTGTCTTCAGTGGAGTTAATCAGGTTTGGGAGCAGGGCAACAACCCTCAGCGCCTCAACCACACCTCCTATCACCTGTCAGTTCTACGTCAACCCGCCGAGCTGTCTCTGATTTCTCGGCCCACACTCCCTTTCCGTCATCCATTCACCTTCCTACCTCACCCCTACATCCCTCCTCCCCTCATCCTTTCCTTTTCACTCCTGTACATACCTCTCATTCTTTTATCAGCTCAGGTGGAGACACACCTGAGACGGATCCTTCACACCTCCAGCTGGTCTTGAGTACATCCTAACAGGCGACATGTTTCTACCCTTCCCCATCCATTCAACCGTCCTCAACATCAAATACTTCCCGAATTGTCTCACGTACAGCAATTTGAAGCTTACAGCAGTTAAATTTGACTTATTTTTGCTTCTTGAAGATGAACCTTTGCACTGCCTCGATCTCTTTTCTTGTTGTATGTTTACAGAGTTTTACACTTAAGATTACCGTGCATAATTGTGCTCGTAACTTTAGTTATTTTCTGTGTACTTTTAAATATTCTTAGCAGGCCGCCCTGTCTTGGAATGGCTAGACTGTTATGCTGTAATGGCAGTGCTAACGCCACACCTGGCTTTTAGGCTATCAAACACAGTACGCTCTTCAACTCACAGATATATTTTATGTTTAACCAGGTGTTTCCTCAGGTGTGACTGGCCCTGACTCACTGTTACTTGTTGCAGGTCTGACGTCCAGCTCACTCCCTCTCTCTATAATGTAACAATAAAGATGTACTCATAGGACTGAGCACGATTGATTTAACGTTAATCTGTACTCAGTAATACCAATGTAACGCAGTCTGTACCCTTAAAAGTAGCAAGTTCAGTACCCAAACCTTGACGTAACTTACCTATTTTATCCCAAAACCATGATCTTGTCTTTAAATACGTTACACACTGGACATGAACAGAAGAAAAGTCCTGTGTTTGACTCATCCATCCACCCCAGCCTCCTCTGTATTTCACCTAACATCCTCCTTTGCTCCCTTCATAATTACTACACCCACTAGAGGTCGACCAACATTTTAACCCCCTGATACAACAGTCAGTGAGTCTTGTGAGGACAGGCCGTCTCATCTCTGGTTGAGAAAAAAGAACTTAAGATGTAATAAGTGAAGGATAATGTGAGAACCTGACCCTGACAGGTGTGTCTGCCATATAATATTCCAAGCACTTGTCTTAAACCTCCTCCCATGCTTGGATAAAGTGTGTCCCTCCATGAGACCCATACGGGTCAGAGGCTGGAGGAGTGTTGAAATCTTCAAAACATGACTGACGAAAAAAACGTCAAACTCTTTACAGATGACCTTTGAACTCAATCCACCTATGATATTGACATATGACGGTTTCCATCTTATCTCACTCACGTCTTTAAGTCGAACCTTTGACTCTGTCTTATGTGTGTGTACGTTTGTGTCATAGAGAAACTACTACACCCTGACAAATGTTGAGGCGTGTATGTGTGCACTGAGGGAGGAAGGAGACAGGCTGCTTATTGCCAATAAAGTTAAAATATACCACATACCACTTCTTGCCCATCATGTTCATTGCATTTCCCATGGAGCAGCCTACCACAAACATGCAACCTTTATGCAACCCTCAAAATTTAACATATTGTACACATCTTGTATTTATGAATGTTTGAAATTTATAAAAGTTGACACGATGTGGAGTAAAACAATATGCATTAATTTTTCAAAAACTGTAGTTGCTGTAAAACAGTGTTTTACTGCCCTCTCTGGTTAAAAGTTTCAGGACTGTTTGACACACAGCATTACTGATAGGTATAGGTGGGTTGGGTCCGAAATGTGCTCTGTTGCACCTGTAACCACACCCGACAGTGATGTCACAGAGTCGTGGCACGCACCTGCACATGACAAGGTAAAAAGTTAAACTGCTGGAGATCAGCAAGAAATACAGTTTTCAGGGAGTGTTAAGATACTCTTTAAAAAAACAAAAGAAATAAAAAGAAATAAAACAAGGACAACTTAAATGCGATTTCACATAATAATAACAATAATAATAATAATAATAATAAGACTTCATAGTGATTTCTGAAAGAAGCCTCAGTGAGATGAATCACAGACTAGACAAACCACTTAAAGGGTTTTGAATAGAAAAGTTTGTAACACTACCTTTTTAAGTTTTAAGATGTTAACCTGTGTGTCCTAGTCTTAAATTGCCACCCTGTTAGGATAAATTATGACGGGAATAAAACACATATTAAAAAAAATAAAAACATGTTAGCATAAGTGTGCTGTCTCACACAGCAATATATACAGTAGGTTTATATACTTAACAGGCTGGGAAATCTATTACAACGTAATAAAGAAATGCATAAAAATGCTGATATGTACATATTTAATTGTCATTTAAAGCAGCCATGTTATTTACAGGTATGTATAAAGGATAACACTTCATGATTTTCACTTGTAAGACTGTGTATGTCTTCATGTTTTTAATCCAGCAAGATGTATACTTAGGATCAGAGTTGGGAGAGTTACTTAAAAAATGTATTCCTATACCGTTACTGTTTTCCTGGTAAACATGTAGTCAGTAATTTGTCTACTTTCCGTTATATATGCAAACAATGACTAGAGAAAAGAAATATCAATTAGAGGACTTTAATTTAATCTTGTGTGTTTGTTTCACTAGAGTGATGTGTGTGTGACTCGTTAAGTGTTGTCATGGTTACAGACTAGTATATAATTCTTTTTTTTTTCTTGTAATCCTGTTAATAATCCCTTTTTACTGAGTGCATCTGTAATCTAATTACATCTTTATTTCTGTGTGAGTACGGTTTCCCGTTTTTGTATCCTGATTATGTAATCCCTTTACTTGTATTCCATTACTTCCCAACCCTTTTAGACAAGGCACTACAATAAACTCATATATACTTGGATAACAGAGTTTCTGTCTAATGTATTTATAAGCTTTGGGAGAGTGCATGTCATTTCATTTTTTTATTGCTATCTCTTCTTTAAATTACACGGATACTAAAATTTAACAAAATAAATACAACTCATCAGAATTCTTTAAAGACTTTTACACAAGTTCTTTACACACATTTGTAAAAAAATTAAATATATATACAGTGTATAGCTCCACAGATTTCTGCTTTTATGTTGACACAACATGCTGTCTTCTATCATTACAAAACTAAAAGCATTTAAATCACACGTTAGCTGCTGTAGATATAAAGTACAGTACATCAAATCAAATTCTGTTCTTCAGTCTTTCAAGAATCAAGTTTACACATTGAAGATTTGTATAATACAAAAAATAGATCTCATTCTTATATAGATTTAATAAAAACCACAATCATGCAGTTATCTTTAACTTTAAGGTACCTCAAAGGAATAACCTGAAGACAAGAGATTATTTGGCATGAAAATAGAGGGCAGCACTGTTCCACATATTAAGGCAAGGTTAATGCAGGTTAATATACATTTAAAAACAGCAGCTAGTTACTGAAGCTGTTTCACAGCAAAATGTTGATGAAGGTTCTCAGTCATCCAGGTCATGTAAATCTAGGTTCTGTATCGTAGGCAACTAGACGTGTTTCAGTTTCTTGAAGAGGTTTCACTTCTCATCCAAGAGGCTTTTTCAGTTCTAACTAAGCAAAAATGATTCTTTCATGTCAAACCAGAAAAAGTTTCTGGAAGAAGTCTGTTAAGTGCCTTGCTGATTGTCTTGTTAATGTCAGCAGTCGCACTCATGCCTAGGTTGTGATAAAAAGGAAACCTCCACCATCAGAGGTGTCAGCATGACAGGCAGTGAAACAGCTTTTCATCCCTGAAAGTTTTCTTTCTGGAGTGCGCCTCATTCTGGCATATATAGACAGATAAAACGAACAGAGATGCGTTAAAACTCTGCAAACATGACAGGAAAAGTGTTCCAGCACTTCAGCTTAAACATACACAACTCCTCTGAGCTCAGACAGACATGATTTAAACACGAGATAGGAACAGTTTATCAGAGGAAAGACCATCCGAATATAATTAAGAACATTCTCACATGGAAGGCAGAAAAAACTAATTCTTCCTTTACCTCCGACAAACGACTTCACAGTGAACCTCGTCTCTAAGATTTCTCCTCCAGAGGTTTGGACGGTTGGAGTGCTTCCTGCTGTACATCCTCAGCACTGCTGTCTGATATCGCTGCGGTGGGGTCGACGTTATCCTGTCAACACAACAGAAACAAATACACACATCAGTATAATCAATATCACTTCTGAGCAAGTAGAAACTCTTAAAGACACATTGAACATGAGCAGAAAACTGGAGAGGAGTTTTGATAAATAATAATTTTGCGCTTTTATAACTTGACATACTGTACATTAGAGAAGTACAAAAATACATACACATCTCTTTAATCTGTGTGAGGTATCCAAAACACAGTCCCACAGTGCTGTTAAAGTGTTTCCTTTACAGCAAAGAAAACCTAAAAGCTGTTAAATGATCATATAATAAGTAAGCATAGAAAAAAACAATAAAACAAAAAACAAACAAAAAAAAGTCTCTTCATTCTAGAAGTAAAAAAATACAGATACAGAATGTCCCTTTAAACTCCTGTATTGGTGACTTACTCTGTGTTTGAGGTAGGACAGGTAGGTGTCCCACCCTAAGGTGATAAAGTTGATGTACACAACACGGAATTTGGGCGAGAGAAAGTAGAAGTTGATCATCTGAGCGGCAGGCCAGACACACCAGTCCGCCTGCAGGAAAGAATAAACAGAGTGTAAACAAACCAGCGAAGATTACGCAGGACAAATATCCTTAAAACTGTGAGATGATGGGGGGAGTTTGCTGAGCTGGCTTGGAGATCGACACAATTTCAGCTGGCAAACAACCAAGATTTGTCAGCTCAGGTCCTGATAAGTTCAGGTTGGGTATCCGTGCTCTAATATCAGTTTTTGAAATCAAAAGTAGGATCAGCGACTCTCTCCAGTATCTTTTTAACACAACCTCGCCTACTTGAAAAACAAAAACAACACTTGCTGCTGCTATAAACACACACTGCACAAAGCACACCTTTCGCAGGTGAAGAAACTCAAACTGTTGTTGACAGTTTATTTTCCAATTGAGTTTATTTCAAATAAATTTGAGTGTGGTGCCTTTAAAAGAAATACGGCAGTTGTATCACACATCATACCATATTAGAGGTGTGAATCTTCACTGGCCTCACGATTCGATTACGATTCAGCTGTCAACGATTCAAATGCAAAATGATTCTTGATGCATCACGATGCATCTCAGTGTATGGCATCCTCAATGATCTGTATTACTGCACATGGCTACTTTTTCATCATTTAAATTCCCCCTTTATTCAGAATGTCACACAATAATCAGACTACAGCAGTCTACAAAATAAAAGCTGCATCTTTTCAAAACATAAACATTACGAAAACAAAACATTTATCTATCTGCAGTGCCTTACACATTGTTGTAATCCACAATACTATTGTTTTCACATAGCAGCTTTAAGATAAGGCATCTATTGACTCTGCTGCACACACCTCTCTCAGAGTCAAACGGCAAGTTGACAGCGCCTCCTCAGATCTTGGCTGATTAGCTGGGCTTGCTGTAACAGTTATTATTTATGGCTGCAGACGTTAGCTTCAGGTGAAAATGGTGTTCCCAGAGATGTCCGTTTAACAGAATATTCTTATACTTAATGTCTGCCTTCAATTCAAAGCATGGGAGCAATGTCGCAACGTAACTTTATTGTCCAGCTGGGGCCGGACAATCAGCACAAGCTGCAGACTCTCGATTATGCTCTGTCTCTGCATCGATGCAGAGTCTTCCTCGTCCGCATCCCGATGCATCTTATAATCGAGAAATTTCCACACCTCTATACCATATACAGTATATCGCTTTAAAGACGAATTTGCCAAAGTAATTTAAGGTTGTCATGGCATGAAACCTATGATCTGGTGATCTTTACAAATCAAGACTCAAAAATCGAGAGTCAAATCTAATCTGTATTTGGAGAATCATGACACTCCTAATTGGGAGATTTTGTTTTGGTCTTCTTCTCCTGGGGCAGCAAATAACTGCACTGATGTGACCCTAAAATATAAACGCTTGTGGGCAGAATTTAGCAAATTTCACATTTGAAAAGCTGAGAAGAACAAAATTCTGGAGTGATGCTCATTCAGCTTTCTCTTTTTGTGTTTTACATGCACACCAAAGCACAGAAGCGCAGACAACGACATATGGAAGAGCTGCAAAATTAACATCTCATCTCTGGTTGAGAACAAAGAAGAATTTGCAATGTCATGAGTGAAGGGTAATGTTAGCGCTGGTGCACTGATCTGCAGGTCAGACCCAGGTGTACTTGCCTTATAAAATTCCCAGAACTTGTCTTTGAACTCCTCCCATCCTTCCGATAAAGAGTGTCCCTCCATGAGACCCATACCTGCAATAAACAGAGTTGTCTGTCAGATGTGCGTCAGTGCCACATTTAATCAAACGTCAAACTCTTTACAAACGACCTTTGAAATCAATCCACCTCTGATATTGACATACACCGGCTTTTGTCTTCACTCACCCACGTCTTCAAGTATGACCTTTGACTCTGTCTTATGTGTGTGTACGTTTGTGTGTCATACAGAAAGTGCTTATGAGCTCACACCATGACAAATATTAAGGCGTGTATGTATGCACTAAGGGAGGAAGGAGACAAGCTGCTTAATGCCAATAAACTCTGAAATCCTTCTCACCTAAAAAATACCACAGCCCGAGAGTCGGTGAGGCGATCAGCTGGTCCACCAGAACCTTCTTGCCCACCGTCTTCATGGCTTTTCCAACATACACTCTGTCCAGCCAGCCATACCAGTAATGCAGCATTGGACCCATGGAGCAGCCCACCACAAACATGTAACCTTTAGGGGTTAAAAAGGAAGAAAAGATTTAAAATTCAACACACTGCACAAACATTATCTAAAATACCCTTTTCAATAAATAAATACCTTATTCTTTATTAAGAAATGCAGATTCATGAATGTTTATATTTTTCTTGTTACCCTCATTATCTTACTTTAGTAAAACATAATAAACTACAAGATTAACAAAGGATTTTGCTCCTGACACTTAACAGTGGCTTATCAAAGGGCTGAAAAGCAGTGTTTTACTGCCCTCTTTGGTTAAACGTTTCACCTCTGACTCACTCTGATTTTCACTTCACTGTGTGAGCACACAAAGTAAGAAGGGCAGTTGGTCATGATCACAACGCTGCTATTACAATATCTATCTTATAATGATTTGGACCGGTTTTTATATAAACGTTTTAGTCCATTTTCATTGAGGATCTGGTTCTGTAGGAGTAAGAAAAGTTTTATTTATTCCTGTAGAACCTGTTGATTCTAACAGATTCATCACTGCTGCACAGATATTCTCTGTAGCCAAAAGCAAAGACAACTTATTTTCGTTTCTGTATCCTGCACATGGTCAGTAACAAAACCAGTACATTTCATTTAATTGAGCCAGAGGCCAGTCGTTCAGTGGGTGAAGCAAGGCACCAGCACCTCCAGGGTTGACGGTGCAAATCCCACATTGCAATAACAACATCCTCCTAGCTTCACGGTTTTCTCTTACCTGTCCTCTTCCAGTCTCGGACTCTGCCCGGCTCCTTGCGTGTCTCCCGGCTCTGCTGCAGAATGTCTCCCAGCGCCAGCATTCCTCCTCCACTCAGGGTGTTGGTGAGCAGCAGGTACCGGCCCTGGAATAACGGCCGCCAGGAGAACTGTATCCGCACCAGAAACTCTTTACCCGCCCGGGGAAGCATGATGTCTGGACCACAGAGAGTGCGCTGTCATCTGCAGGAGAAAAACAGCTGTCTGTAGAAAATCATTTATAATATTTTACATTAGTTCACCAATGCATTTCAGCATGTGGCCTTGAAGATGATCAAACAAATGTTTAAAGATTTGCTGGTTTGGAAGTCTTAGTCTTAAAAACAAGAAAAAACTGGCAAGAAATTGTTAGGCAGTGCTGTAAGATTAGAGACTATTACAGTCAAATACTATTGTTTTAGACCCTCAACATCTTTTATAGGTTGAGTTCCAGATGCTTCCATCAGGGCAGACGTTCAGTCTCCCTCAGAAAACAGATACAAATGATCTTTTTTTCCTTTGGCTATTGGCTTTTTAAACAAACTATAACATCCATGATCTACGGTGATGTGGATCTTGTCTTATGTCTTATGTGCATGTGTTTGACTACTGTCTGTAAAGCAAGTTACCCCACCTGGACATTAAAGTTTTACTCAACTCGATTGTACTTAATGGCTGCACCTCCTCAATAGAAGTTTCAAAATAAGGGTACAGGACAAAATAAAAAAACAAAACACATCAAGCAATCACAAAATGTCTTAACAAAACTAAGAATAGAATATAAAAAACGGCTAAAAACTACAAAACCGTTATCAAATAATGTAAATAAAAACTCTCTTGGTAAAAACTTCATTCATTCTCTTTTGTTGTAAACACAGTAAATCCAGAAAACCTCTTTTGTTTTCTTGTGAAGTTAATCACCCCCTCTGGTTCCCAAATTAACCTTGTAAATGCCAAATAAAGACAAAAATGAATGTTTGGCCTCCGAAAAATGCCTTTATTTATACTTTACACGCTAAAGTCCCATAATTTATTGGTTTGCAGTTGATTATCGTTAAGCTATTCAACCTTACAGTCTCTCCTGTGACATGATGATTGAAGCTTTGTGGTTAATTTGCCGTTGTTGGTTTTATTTTTCCAGACATGAAGTGTTGCATCAGTTCAAAGGTTCAAAGCTCATCCTGTCATTTTCATGACCCGGTGCTGCTGTATGCTAACAGCTAGCTTAGCTTTAGCGGTCCGGATGCCTGGGTAATTCAAACCAGGACAAACCTCTCGGCTGCCCTCACTACGCAGCCGGAGACAACTGTTTACTGTACCGTTTTCTATTTGGCACAACACAAGCGCTGACATTCACCTTTAATGTAAAAATGACACTTTTTTAATTTTACAATGAGCTCTCTGCTTGTTGTTAAACGCCGCATGAACCAAGCCGGTGACAGTAGAATCAGAGCCGGTGTTGTGGCTGTCAAAGTCTATTTTCCCGTCGATATGTGATTCAGTTTGTGGCTAACTTAATCTGACGACAACCTGTCATCTGTGCTAAAACGATATACGACCTTACCTGTGCCCTAAACACAACCAGGGAGGCGAAACGCTGTGTGTAATTACAGGACGGAGTCACTACCTGAGGGAGAAACACTTCAGCACAGGAGCCGCTTTACAGAGAATACATTAAATGTGCGAGCGCCACCTGCCGGTCTGGAGGAGCGATGGTCAGAACAGAGCACAGCAATATACAGCTGCAGCTTGTAAACTTGTAAATCAGACAATGCTTGAAAACAGCTGGGAAAGTTGTAAACAGCAATGTGGCTCCTTTCCAGTCACAGTTTTATTTCAGTTGTTCCTCAATAGCATCAACAGAGAGGCTATCTCTCAGAGAAATGTCAGAATAAAGTCTCTCCTACTTTTATACACATTTTGCTGTTGTGTCATTTTCAGCACACATGACGTGGGTTCATACTCCACACACATTTAACACAGGATAACTCAAGATCCAAACAAACATCCAAAAACTTGTTATACATGTAGTGGCCATTTGTCAAAAAATATAATTCAAATTTTAAAGGGGCACTATGTAGTTTTGGAGATGAAATTCAAACTGAATTTTGATATTTATTTATATTTATGAGGTAGGAATACAAACTGAGAAATATTTATTTTTTCCATTACTGAATAAACAAGCTGCTCTCAGAGGAAAATAAGGTCCCCAGAACACTGTTTGAAGCTAGAAAGGTGGCAGGGTCCGCCACATATAAACAAAGTAAAACAGAAAGAAATTCTGTTGCCCTTATGGCCAGTTTGTTCATTCAATATATTCAGTCACGAAAACGAAGAGAGTTTGTTAATTTAGTTTGTGTAGGCAGAAAAAAAATCAGTCAAGAAAGATTTTTCTTCTGATCAAAATTTCTTCCCCAAAACTACACACACTGTAAATAATTTTGGGCTGTTTCAACTTAGAAGTCTAAGTTCAATTGCTGCCTTAAATATTTGAGTCAACTTAATTTAGGTTGAATAGTTCATTTAAAATCTTACGTTAAGTTTTCTTTTTTTGTGTGAAAAACAATTTAAAGTTAACTGAACTTGAAAATAAATCTTCAGATAACTTTAGATATTAAGTTAAATTAACAACAGTTCAGTGACAGTGACAACCATCTCAAATAAATTTGATATCTTTTTACATTTGATGATTTCTTTGATGAGTCAGTTCTGCATTTCACACAAAATGTAGCAGCAGCTCATTTTGAAGATGGCTGTCACAAAATCCACAGAGATTTTTCTTAAAATAGCAAAGTGTGATGGGCTAAAAAGTGAATTCAATACTAACCTCTATCATGTTGGTTAGTATGTTTATGTTATTGTAAAAAAAGCAACCATGTTTTGAACCATGACTTATCTTAAAGTGTATTAAAGATGTGCAGCAAGTTTCCATGATGTATGTTTTCTTCAAACTATAAAAAAGAAGGGTCTCAGGAGAGTTTTACCTCTCAAACGATGCACGCTGGTAAGTCAGCCAATAAGCTGATCATTTTTCTTATTTAACTTATTTGTATGACTTGATTGACCTCTGTCTGTGGTCTGACTCAATGTCGTGCCCACAACACTACCTGATTGGTTATCAACACTAAATAATCTGTAAAGTAACAAGTCAATTATCAATTAAATGCAGTGGAGTAAAAAGTGTAATATCTGCCTCCAAAATGTAGTTGAGTGGAAGTATTAAGTAGCAATGAAATTGTGCTCAAGTGTATTACTTGAGTAAATTTTGACTCAAAGGTTTTTAATTTTAGGTCATATCACTTCCAAATATCAGTTATTAGGCTCCTTTATTGCTAATAATCGGAATCTGTATCTACTATCTTGTACTTTGTGCACATCAACAGACTAACATAATATTCCTAAATGTGCTTTTAACTGATCAAACTGTGAAGATTTATTATAATATGAGGATTTATTCAAATAGATGTCATATTACTAAAACTATAATTAACAAAAGATAATAAAATTAACATAATAGTGGTTAAAGTGATCTATTTTATGATAGATACAGTATAATCTTAATCAATATGCAGTTTATATTGGCTGAGATTTTTTTTTTTTACCCTGTATTGTATTATTATTAGTATTACAAAAAGATATTATTGCAGTGATATTTTTGCAAAAATCATAATGAGACTAGAGTCTGTGAATGGGTGAAAACGGCAGCAGTGGTTACTGCTGACCCCCTGATCAATAATTCAGTCTCTCCCGCAGCACTCATCAATAATAAATGACAGGTCGAGTATTTGAGGCGGAATAGAACGGTTACGACGAAGCTCCGGATTGGTCAGACGGGCTGTCAATCTTCCACACGGTCCCAAAGAACCGCCCAACTGTCATTCATTCGGCATTCATTTAACGACGTCTCGTCTCCGGCTGCGTAAAGATGGCGGAGCTACGGAAAGACCGGAAATGTATTTTCTTTCAGTATAAAATCGTTGAGTCGCAACAATTGACCGATGTCAGTAGAGTCGGCGTCAGTTGGGTCTGAAAACTTCAAGATTAAAAATAAATAAATAAATAAAAACAGTTGTAGAGTTATTTGTTTTAAATGAATGTACGTGTTTAGCTTCCTCATCATCACTACTTCGAGGCTGGAGGCTACATTAGCTGCTACTAGCATAACACGCAAAGCTCAACCAACTGTCTGAGTTCAAGTTGCATTGTGGGTAATGTAGGAGCCCGGTTTTGACCGTACCATATGTGTCAGTGTTTTAGGAGTGGAACTAAATCACCTATAAAGCGTTGAAGATAATGTTGAGTTATTTAAGTTATTATTAAGTTAGTCTTTGTTGATGTTTAGCAGGTGCAGTATTTCTTTGCTGAGGTGATGGCCATGTTGGTGGTGGTGATGTAGGCCTATTGTGCAAGATGATGTAACCTAGTTCACTAATCAGTCATCTTTTGAACTGACAAACATCATATGTGTAATTCATGTCACAGTTCAGACTGGATCAAAAAATAACTTCCATACATATTTATTTAAAAAACAAAACAAAAAAAAGAGGAGGAGCCACTTCGCCTCTCAGCAATCAGCTATCTTCCACCAGAATAGCCTACAGCACCTTTAGTTTAGGATAGGCTATATAGGCTACCAGTCAGACTTTATTTGTATAGCACTTTTCATACAATTTAGAGCGATTTAAAGTGCCAACAAGTAGCATACAGTATGTTTACAGAGAATTTGAATGTATTACATCAGCTCACAGTTTGCCTCCAAAGTAACACTGCCAACTGAAGTTAAACTTTCGTATGTATTGGGATTTTAAGTATCTAGATAGTCACCTGATTTCATTATAATTATCACATTTATTTTGAGTTACTTAAAAAAAAAAAAAAAAAGTATGACGAATATTAACGGCTTTTATTTTGGAATTCTTCGCCGGATGTGGTGTTTTACGATCATTTGTCTTGACAGTGGTGTTTCTGCGTGTGCTGGACGAGGTGGATAGCAGCCGGATAGAAATCTATAAAGGTGGGATTTCTGTCTTTATTCGTCTATTTCATAGACACACATCTTTTATTTAAATGCACTGTTTCCTGTATTTGTTGTCTCTGAGCGCTTGTGTTTAAAAATCAAGTGAAGGGTTTCAAATTTGACTGAAGATGCCTGCGTTAGAACAGCTGTTTTCCTTGTGAAAACCATAAACCGGTCGTGGCTGGATGAAATGCATGTTTATTCGTGTTATCTGTGTGGATGGATGTGAGGGCTGCTGCTCGTTCAGTGGATGTCTGGCTTGACTCAGGGCCTGTCCTGCAGGAAAAGGCGTTTCACACCGTCCGATGGATGAAATCAGGAGAATGGGTTTAAATGGATCTGAGGCAGGAACAATAGAGTCAAAATCAAACGTTTAAAATCCAGTAAACAAAACGAGAGAAATCATTGATTATTTTTTGGCACACATACATACAATCATCAAATTTTTTCCTATAATATCATATTTATTATTATCCTGAGATAACCTGAGGTCAACCATGGGCTGGATTATTGTCTGTATATTTGCATGATTAAAGGGATATTATTGGAGTTTATCTCATTATATGTTGAGCCATATGAAGGTTCCTGTAGTAGGGCAAAGCATTCAGTCCTAAACCAATCAGATCTCGATTAATAAACTGGTGTGTGTGTGTGTGTGTGTGTGCTTCACATAAATACTACCACCACACATTCTAGAAAAAAGAAGAAAAGAAAAATGAATATGTAAAAAATAAATGTAAAGATTATGACCTGTATTGGGAGTAGGGGCTGGATAATATGGCTATCGCAATACTTCCTCTTGGGATACGATTATTGACGCACTGGCGTTAAATATCGATGTTTTTATTAAAACATGCGGCACATTGGAATGATGACTTTGCCTTTTAAGTGGTATTTTGTGACCGTCAGTTAGACAAATATTGAGATGTATCGTTAGATGATTCTATTGAAATGTATTTATTATCGCAAAACTGCTGTATTGTGATTCTATCCTTATCGTGGGCAACGTATCGTGAGCCGTATCATATCGTGAGTTGCTCTGTGATTCCCACCCCTAACTGGGAGTGTCCAATAGCAGTACTGCACATATACAGGAGGATAATTATACAACATATATATTGGAGGTATATATATATACCTCCAGTTTCTTAAATGTAGAATATATGAATGGTTTTAGAATAAATGTAGAGTTTTAGAGTCTATAGCCTCTAATTGATTGATTATAGATGAAAGGGTTTGTGTGCAGTGTGTGTGTGTGAGTGTGTGTGTCAGAGGTAGCTAATGAGAGAGGGTGTACAGACTTTCATCTACCTTCACCCACCGTTTTCAAAGCTTTACAGTATTGAAAACATAATACTTGAAAATCGAGTCAGCAGTTTAGTTATCAGTACAACTCAATAATACATAGAGCTACGAGATAATAGCTGCATGTACATGGAGGATAATGTTCCACTAATGATCAGAATAATAGCCCAGTCAGAATAAAAATGCCTCATGTAATCACCTCAACCGAGAGAGCCTGATGTGATTTGAATTTGTTTTCAGTCAGATCGAGCGGGGTGGTGTGAACCTTCAATGATCAGTTTGATAGCAAAATGTTAGTGCCTTGTAACCCTGTAAACGCTTGATCCAGTTTTGTCTCTCTGGTTGGAATGATTATATTCTTTCTGCGATGGTGGCACTGCTTCCAGGAGGGAAAGAAACATTGCGTCAGCAAAACAGAACTGGTTTGGTTGGTGGTGATACAACTTTTCTGTAAGAGAATTTAAAAGATTGTTGCTTAAAATGCAACTGACAAGTTTACTACTTCAGCGTATCATGATGAAGTAAATGTTGACTGCACAATGTGATGGATACAGAATAACAAAACCACCATTCTTCTTCTTCTTCCTCTTCTTTCCAGCAGATTAGACACTTCACCGTAGGCAGAACCATTCAGTACATTTGAGAAAAAAGTGATATTCTGATATAACATTTTGGGGAATGTAAACATACATCCTATCAGGTCACTTTATTTAGCGTCAGTGTAAAGCATTAACGTGGCAGCAGACATTGATGTGGTTGTTGGTGCTGCTGTTGCAAACACAATTGGATCATTTCTGTTTTTCCAGGTGACCGCGTGCCCGACGGAAGACAAAATTATAAAATGATGGTGACGTTTATGTTTTCATTGTTCTGTATCCATTACATTGTGCAATCAACATTTACATCATAATAATACGTTGAAGCAGAAAACTTTTCAATTGCCAGTTTACGTTGGAATCTCTAATCAGATTGATTTCATTCAGACTGAAGAAATATTGTCGATCTAACCACAGCGAATACGATTTTAAGTCCGCTGACAGTCATTGTGGTGCTTCCGTTTTTAGTTTCACCTGCAGAGTTTCATGAGTTTGAACGAGTGTGAATGTGAGCTGCACTTCCTCTGCTAACAGCAAAAGTTACTGGCGGTCGGACTGATGCATCTGTGAAAACACACATCCTCGTTGCCTGTGTGACAGACGCTGCTGCAGCACCAGCCAGGATCAGACTCATACACTGGGTCGATATCTTTTATTACGTTTCAGATATTAGTCAGCCGGACGACATTATGAGTTTCTCAGGAATGTTGAGGTTTTTTTAAATGAATGCATTTTATACCTTAAAGAGCTGCTGCTGCTGCTGCTGCTGCTAAACAAATTGGTTTCAGGGGAGATGTTAATCATCTCATGAGGGTCTAAATCTGCTTCAGAGGAAAACAAAGATCTCTGAAAGGGAAACATGGAAATTCGTGTCGGTTATAAAACATCAAAATACTCAAATATAAGAACAACATGTTGGCTATCAGCAGTTTTTAGATCCACACTTTATTAATAGCCCTTTAAAAGCTATATTAAAGCCTACTTTCACCTTATGGAAAACACATAAGGACTTAATGCATAGAATTTCAACAACTAGCTTAACATTTTCAATATGTTTTTGAAGAAGAATAGACACATAAGTAAAAAAAGGGAAGAATCACGACAATATCGATGACGTAAATATAAACCGGTTTACAAACAGACACACGGCTGTTGTTTTATCCAAATTGTCCTGGATTCACCTGCAGACTCGAGCACCAAAAAGCATCTCCCACATCCCCGCTGCTGCCCTCTGTGCTTTCTGTTTGCTGTGGAGAAAAAAAAAAGAAAGAAGAAAGAAAGAAGCTAAGATGCTATTTTTAGCCTCCCCTCCTCTCATCTGCATCCCCACGCTTCCTAGAAAAGGAGGCATGTGAGTGGAGGAAAGGGGGAAAAATGCCGTCTCAGGCAACCTGGTAGCAGCTGCAAAAGACGACTGCTGCGTTAGTGAGGAGACATCTTCTCTGATATATTTGTTGTTCATACACAAAGCTGCCTGGTGAACTGCTGGACAAACCCTTGACAGGACATTGGATCTATGTTAACGATTTTTGTAAAGTAATATGACCAGTTTGTGTTTCAGTGGTCCCGTTTTAGCGTCCCACTTTGATGAAAAAACAAGTCCGTATCACTGAATGTTTTTTTTTACATTTTGGCACCAAAATCACTGAATACTTAATATTTGTTTAGCGCAGTAAGAGAACAGCATCGCAGACAGTGAGGAAAGATGCAAACATCAGCAGTTTGCTAGTGGGGTCAGAGGTCAAATGGCTGCTGACTTTAAACAACAGCACTAACCCCCCAAAACTATATTGATTGGAGTTTTACAAGCCCCTCGGCCAGTGTAAAGATTTTTACTGCAACGCATCAATTATCTCTGTTTGCACCGTGCGTCATTCGATCTAAATATTTGATTCCTGAGAAGTTTGGATTTGGCTTCTTAGTTTTGGTCCTGGTTGTGATTCTGGTTGTGAAAATGCAATTTTCACTTTTCGTAGAACATTTTAGATCTGTGAAAACCTTGTGTTCCCTCGCAGTCTGTTCACAGTTTGGAGTTTTTCCTAAACAGCCTAACAGTGAATTTACACGAGAGTTTGCAGCCTCTTCACAATGTTCAAGAAGTATTTTAATCATTTATTGATGTAAAAGTCAAAAAAAGATACTCCATTATAAGTCAATTTCTGCATTGAAAATTGTGCTTATGTAAAGGTACAGAAGTATTGGTAACAAAATGTACTAATAGCAGCAAACATAACAGCTATCATTATGCTCGATGGCCCCTTTCGGTGTTATATCATTGAATTATAATGTGGATGTATTAAAACATAAGAAGTGACAATTCTAACTCGTATTTACCATACTAATAAACTATACATGATCTTTTATGGCTAGAAGTCCTTTATAAATTGCCAGTTACATTTGAATTAGATGTAACAATGCCTACGTGTGTTGTCCCTGTCAAAATAAACTGAATAAATAAATAAACAGATATAACCTTATCTTGTTTAGTGTGTATAATTTTCATCTGAAAAATAAGTAGTGGAGTAAAAGTATGAAGCAGAATAAAATGGTAGATACAGTAGAAGTGTTAGCTTGTTTTACCATCTCATGTGAGATCTGCTCGATGCAGAAGTACAGGCCTGTGGACTTGACAAGAATCTCTACCATGTGCATTTTTACCTTGCCAGTTTCAGTCAGACCGCTTTTTGATATGCTGCGTTCAAGGGCTCCTACACTGTCAGGCGTATGAACTTGTTGAGTAGGAGGTACCATGAAATGTGCTCTTGAATGCTTTTGGTTGTAAATTCTGCTTAAATAGAGGCTGTAAAGAAGTAACTGCTTTTGTTACAGTTGATCTTTTGACACATGAAATAGATTGGACGCCCCTGCTGCTAGCAAGATATTCAGCTTAGCCAGTTAAGCTGACTGACCCTCAAAGTTCAACAGCTAGTGTTAGAGGAAGTCATCAGATCTTTTACTAACTTAATCTAGTGTAGTTCTGTCACGATTCAGATTTTCACGATTATCTAACCAAAAGAATTAATGATAACGATATTGATGCTGTATCTATAGAAATTCAAATCAGTCAAATTCATCTTTAAAGTTATTGTGTGTTGTTATTAGTGATATACATTCATGGTGGATGATTTTGTTTTTGAGCGTCTCTTCACAGAAGATCCTAGTTGTGTCATATCCTGGAAGTCAAGCATTTTCGGCTTCAAAGCGCCGCTGAGCAGCTTACATAGGAATGAATGAGGTTCTGTCTTCAACACTGTTTCCAGATTCAATGTAACATCCTTGGTGGCGACCAACGTTAAGGCCCATTACTGCCACCTACTATGACGAAGTGAGAACGGAAAGAAACGAAACAAGAATTATTCAACAGGCATTGTATTATTGAGGCTGCATGATATTAATCATATGTGTCTTATTAACTCGATATGAATATCACATTTTTAAAATATCATGGTTATTGTCAATACAGGTTATTTCCCCTTACTGCCAGTATGACGGGGTGGAATGACTCTGTTACAAGTAAAAGTATGCATTCAAAATTTTACTTGAGCAAAAGTACAAAAGCATGAGCATTTAGTATCAAAAGTAGAAGTAGCTACTCATTAATCAATATGTCTCATTTCAGTGTAATGCATATGATATTACTGGATTCAAATTAAGGATGTGTTATTGTGAAAGTCACTCCAGTGTTGCAGCTAGTGAAGGTGGAGCTAATTTTAATTACTTTAAATGATGCTGGTAGCTTGTGAGCTTCAATGACCTTATCAGTTATCCTATAGTAATAAATCATACTTTTTTGATATTGTTTATCTAAATCTACAAAGTAACTAGTAACTAAAGTTACTAAATAAAAGTAGTGAAGAAAAAAAGTGCAATATCTGCAGAAGTATAAAGAAATCTAAATACTGAAGTAAAGCACTTTCCACTTCAAAGACGTTATAAGGTTGCCAGATTTTGTTCTTTGAGTTTATGAATTTAGCAAATTTTAACTGAAACCAATGAGATTATCCCCACCTCACTGAGAAATATGTGTTCAAGTGAAACTATGTTTTATGCTCTGAGTGTTTGTCTGAAGACGAGTCTGTCTGTCGTCTCAGCAGGTGTCTCAGTAACTGTCTTAGAGCAGGAAGGTGTTTGGATGATCTGGGATCAGTCGAGGATTAGCTGTCACTCTGCAGGAAGCCTCCCAACACTGATTAAATGGGCCTGACTAGCAGACTGCAGCAGCACTTAGCTCTGGATCAATCTGCTCCAGGAGGACATCAATCGCCTTTAGGTGACAGGTTTAGAGGCGAGCTTGATGATGTCATAGTCCAGCACAGAAAGTCACAACTCTTAGTCATGATTGAATTAGGATTTTAAATAAACAACACGTACTCAGGCAGAGAACTGAAGGTGTGACTACTGACCATCAGTGAAGGCTGATAGATGAGCAGAACTCTTCTCCATAGTTTCAGGGCTTTTTATCATCAAAATATTTTAAAAATACAATCTTCAGTGCTCCATGTTATATAAAAAACATGCTTGTTTGTCATCGGTGACATCAAATATTCTTAGTGACTCAACCTCATGCCCAGCCAAGTCGCCAGTCTGGATAAAACGTTGGCAGCATTTCTGCAAACCACTCATACATCCACATCTGTCATGCCTACTACACTACGTGTCAGATCACGTTCACATTACATGTTTATGACCTGACTTTCATATCAGGAGCTGGAGGAGATTGTAGAGTTGCAGAGCGGTACTGTGTGCCAATATTCGTGTTAAGCCACCGGGTATTTTATTTTTATGATGGACCACAGTGTTTCAGCATTTGTCAGAGTGACAGCACTGGATGCCTTAAGGAGACCTCGGGACAATTTTCAGATGGTTGATGGCGACAAAAAGGAAAAAAATTAGGATGAGAAGTTGGGACATCTCCAGATGTGTTTTGGGTAATAAAACGGGTATTTTAAGCCAAATCATAAGCACAGCATTGTCACAACTTAAAATTTTAAAAAGAACCAGAAGAAGCATAAAGCTCCAACATGTCCGTGGTTTGCAGAAACGTCCACTGCCAACATTTATTCTGGCGACTGGGTTCTCAGGCCTGTAACTACTTTTTGTTGGACACAGCAGTAACACCATTGCTCAGAGAGGTGGATTCATCATTTCTCTCTGCCTACAAAGGCCTAAATATTCAAGGCCTGATTGAAAGCATGTACCCCCTCCTGCTCCTCCATCTCCGCTTCCTCCCCCTCCATGACAGAGGAGCTAAGGAGGTGTCCTTAGCAGCTAGTGTCGGTGACCATTTTGCCGTCTTTGCCTGGGTCAAACTCTCAAGTCATGTCCCTCCTGACATTCAGTCTTGTCTCTGCGTCCGAAGATGATTTTAATCTCTAAGTCAGTTTGTAGCGGCTGACATAGTGTCATTATGAAATGTTCAGAGATATTTTATCTCCCTCTTGTAACCCTCAGAATCACTTTGACACATGGGAAATACATAGAACAGGAAATCGAAAAACAAAAATAGTCAATATTAATCAATATTACTTTCAATAAACCACTGTTGTTACTTTTGTCTCAGGGCCTAACTCCATCATTCAGACTTGTCACACCTGGCAAGCAAATATAAAAAGATTTTAGAGATGTATTGAGAGATATCTGTCAGATGTCAAATTGAAAATAACAATGATGGTTATGATGATGAGACGGTATTGATCTCTGTGGGGAAGCAGAGTCATGAGTCAGCACATTCAGCAGCCAAATGGACAGTAATCTCAGAAGTAAGAAATAATACAGAGAAAAATAATGAAGAAAACTGTTATAAAAGAGCAATGAAGGTAAACGTCAAACTGGAAATATGGAAGAGAATATAGATTACAAACATATGTGGATCACATAGTTACTTCTGTTACAGCAAACAGACAATACGCTGATTGATTGTGTGGAGTAATTTTTTTGCAAAATGCTAAAAAATCTCCTCCACTGTGAGGATTTGGTGAGTTTTTTTTAATGTTTTATATAATTGTATATTGAATATCTTTGGTTTTTGACTGTTGGTCGAACAAAACAAGACATCAGGGGCCAAATGTATCAACTATACGTACAGACGAAAAGTGTTCTAACGCCACTTTCCACAGAGATTTACGAATGTATAAAAATTCACAGAGGGTGAGAATGTGCATACTGGTTCACATCTTTGACACCAGGTGTACCATGCATGGTGTCAAGAAAAGAAAGAAAAGAAAAGTGTGAATTTGAGTGACATTATCTCAGAAAATATGAACATTTTTGATGCAGAAAAAGATGCTTGGGGTAATTTATAAATATTGAATTCCAATTCGGCATCGATTCCAGTATCTGCCAGGCTCCGATGCAGACCGCAGGGGATGCTAGAAAAAATCAAAAACACTCTGGCCCTGTGGCGAAAAGGTGAAACAGAATTGACTTTTGGAGAGACACAACCTGATATCATGCTACGGTGACCAATCGCACAAACCGGCAATCAGATTGGTTGGTTAACAGCAGTGATAATAATCCTGTAAGTATTTTAAGTTGCCACAGGAAAGCCACAAAGCTTCACAACTGTGCTATAAGCTGTAATTGTTCCGATATTAAACTGCTCTTGTAGCAGGATCTAAGAGAGGAAGTAGAACCACCAGTTCCCCTGAAATAACAGGATTTCTTAAGTCAAAAGTTAATCCCTTAAACAAATTAGGAAACTTCACTAGATTTATAAAAGCAGGACCACGAGGAACGTGCAAAATAAACATTACTTTTTAAACTCGCACACTGCCACACATTCCTGCAGTACTCCTCACAATGCCTGATTTGGTCTGAAATAGTCTTGTCGAGATACCAGAATTTACCAAATTTAATACAATACCTTGAAAACTATTGATATTTGACATCATGGGGAAACTGGACACAACATTAAGTGCATATAATTTTATGTTTTTATGAAGAAATAAATACAACAAGGCTATAAAAGATAATAAAATAAATGTGCGTGTCAACTCGAAGAGAGAGCAAGAAAGTGCGGCTCCTACTGGTGTGTCAGTGCTGCAGAAAATAAGTATTCTAACCTTCAAATATTCAGTATCGATATGTATCAAAAATCAGTCGTCTGAATACAGCCTGAGAGTGCTGGTCTTGGGGTTGTTGGTTCAAATTTTACAAGATATTTTCACATCTCAATGTGTCCTAGAACAAAACACCGAAATCTAATGTCTACCCATATGAAAAAAATCAAAGTTCCTTTGATCAAAAGTGTCTAGTCCACTGTTCATCTTCTTATCACTTTAAATCATGAGAGGTAACAAGCACATGTGTTCTGGAGGCTCTCTTAGCTCACCTGACCTGCAGATTTGTTCAAAGGCAGTTCACTATGGAGGCCAAATGAAAGCAGCGGCAGCGTCCTGCAGCCTGAACGACATTTGCATAATGAGAATTTGTTAATTACTTTGAGATTAAAAACAGAGGCCTCAGTCTGTAAGCTCCTGTATCAAATTAGTGTTTAGTGAAGGTTAAGCCAACTCTCTTCTCTGCAGCTAATCTCTGAGACGCAGAGGAAAGGCTGCAGTAATCTCACCGTGCTGTCACATAACAGCAGACACTCAACAGTTCACTCCTGTGAAGCCAGCACACGTCTGTGTGTGACAGTGTTTGACAAGATCCAGGCTGCCAACAGTGGCTGATCATGTTTAACCTCCTTTAACTGCTGCTCCTATGTTTCATTTTAAGGTATCAAACCAGAACTTTGGTTCAGAACAAGTGCTATAAATCCACATTTTAAGAAAACATTCCTGTAGTGGGGGGTCATTCTCAGTAGAAATATGTTTAATGTGAGGAAAAGGAAGGAGGACGACACAGTAATGACAGGAAAGATGTGACTCTTCCTGCATCTACGATGTGAAGCCAAGATAATCCAAAAGTTAAGAGGGAAAGTGAACTCTAAACTGACCGTAAGAACTTGGCTTGAATGTCTGTTTCTAAGTTTAAAACTTGGTGCTGTTTCCTAATGTGCTGTCGCTGCAACGCCGCTGACTCAGCTCGAAGAAACTCGTCAATAAAAAGCGCATGGGCAGAAATATCTGCCGAGCTGAGTGGACACTTTGGTGCACCAGTAACACGAGTAGATACATTTTTAATAAGGCCGGCCAAAGACGAAATCCAACGCCAAACCCCGACTGTGATCAAGTGTGAACTCACTTCCAGCAGGTTTGCTTTAGTCGGAGGCAGAGGAACAGTCTTTGTCACATTTTCAGTTTTGGTTCACAGTGACTAATAATGTAGTTCAGTGATGGTCTACAGATGGAGACAAATAAAAGACATCTTAGGTCTATAAGTCTGATGTTAACGTTATGTTATTGAAAGTTTATTGTTATTTTTGCGAAATGTCCTTTAAAATCTTCCCACTTACAGAGACAAAAAACAGCAGCAGCAGAAAACATCTGTTCTGATTAGACCAGTGAGAAAGCTGAAACCCTCCTCACGTTAATACATGAAACAAACATTAATGTCATACATCATGTTTTCCCACATCATTTCCTTTCGTCTGAGGTTTGACTGGTGCTGTTCATCTCGTCAGTCTCCACCACAGTCATCAGAATAATGGAATACATTTTGGATGAGTAGTGTTGAGTTTACAGACTTGTAGTGAGTCGACAACTTACTAAGACACTGTATGTTGTAAGTCACCAATCTATATTTCTGTCAGTTTTTCTCATTTAATTTTTGCTTCAGATCTTGTATTAAATAAGGAAATGTAAAGATAATCTCTTTAGTGAATATAAATGTATGGTGTTTACACATTATGGGCCTAATATTTACAGATTTACAGCTACACATTGTAAATCATGTAACAAAAAGTCACATTTTGTTCATGTAGATCTCAAGGTGAGTCCATTAAGAGTCTGTATTAAAGTCACGGTAAAAACATTCTGAGGAATACAATAACGCACACATACACACTGTATGTACACAATATTATACATTTTAAATATGTTTTTATTCTCAGACCAGTTAAACAAACCTTTTAAAAGACCATTTTTCCTGTTCCTACCAATAATGTGTTTTATTTTTTTAGATACCCAAATACTATCTCTTAAAGTGTTTTGTTTCAAATTACAATTTTTTTGTAACAAAATAGCAAAAGGTAATCACATATGTATCTTAAATACATTTAATTGAAATACTGACCTACCAAGAGAATTCACATGAACTTAGAGAAATCATGTAAAATTAGTTTATATGTCTCATGTGCTTCTGATGTTGTTGGATATTGTCCCTCTTATGTTAGTTAAAGGTTAATTGGAAAGTCATATCAATGTGGTTCAGTTGCTTCATTTAGGACCTTTGCTGTGCGTCTCCTTGTTCTCAGCTCTTGTCGTTGGTGTGGATTACTCTCTCTCATCCTCAGTGAGTCACACTGCAGTTCACTTCACTGCAGAGCATCCAGTCTCACATTCTCAGTCATCTCAGTTGAACACCAATCAAGTTCAGCAGCATCATTTAACCACAAGGTTAAAATGCTGACTCTTAATAACCCTTAATATTTATTGCAAATCATGCAGTCTTTTGAAGTGCACGCAGGAGCTGCAGGCTGCAGATTCGTGAGGAATTGCTGACGTCAGAGACAGAGGAGAATTCGTCATCAGCCAAATATAAATCGACAACCGTGCTGCTGTTTGTTCGGATGTTCTCAAATTGGGAGCCTGGAAAAAAAATCCTCTTCAACCAAAATAGACCAAAAATGATCAAAATGATTTTTGTCTGATTTCTGGCTTCATTTTTCTTTGTCACTTCCTGTTATAACTCCGCTTGCAGTGAAAGACATCAGTGTGCTGAGGAAGGGTCTGTGCGTCTTCATTATTTAGCATCTCTGTGTTCCGTCATGTAACCTGATCTGAGGAGGGTGCAGTTGTTTTGTTTGTGCTTTTTTCCCTGAGAGTTCTCGTGTTGCACTGCAGCCGAGTCGAGATAAGAGTCTAAATATAGAGCAGGGTGCTGGGACTCTGAGGCCTGTGGGCTCCACTCATTGTGCTCTCAAGAGTCAACAAGGTTTCCTCCCCTTTTAGCCTTTGTAGCCCTGAATTCTTGTTATCCAGTGGTAGCTGGAACGTGGTTACGTACCAGCAACTGCTGCACGTTTCAGGTCACGTAGCTGATAGTTTTCCTGCTGAAGCTGGAATTAAAGTGCCACGTCTCAGTGTCTCTCTCCACTCCAATAACAGAGAGCTAATGCTGCTAATGTTAGTTCAGAAATGGAGTCTGTTAACATAAACTAACGACCTACCAGCACAACGCAGAAGTTCAACAGAGCCCCTTTAAGGTGCCAGTATCCCTTTTCAGAACTTCTTGTCGGATGGTTGAAAAGCCTCGGACACCTTTTTAACATCAGATTAGGGGGAGCAGGAGCTGTGTCCGACCACTTCTGTAACTTTTAACAATTGATGATCAGACAGTCACACTCGCTTAATGCAGGGATAATCCTGCTGTGTGACGAGACTTATATCTCAAGCTTTCTCTCTTTTTTTCATTCTTTACTCTAGCATTTCTGCCATCAGAAAGTTAGAAAAAATCCAGATCTGTAAATAAAGTTTTTGGTGTCAGCCTCTGTATATAAGGAGGACACAGCCTCTGTACATGGGGGACACAGCCTCTGTACATGGGGGGACCCGGCCTGAATGTTGGGTGTTTTTCTCATACTTTAGTACTTTAGTGAGGACAGAGTCAATGTAGGCAAGCAGCATGTGACTCTAACAGTTTTAATGACAGAAATCTCAATTGTCCTTGAGTCCAATCTATAGTAAATGCAGAAAGTAGTCTTATCTTGGCTAGCCTAGCCTCCAGCTGTTGTAGCTGCCTTCCATAATGGATTGTGTGTGGGCTATGAAATCTAAAGTTACCACTTGCATATACAGTACTTACTTCTCTGTGGTGTCATTGTTGGTGTCAGACTACATCTCTCCATGACTGTAACTTCAGCTGTAGGCCTGAGACTCCTCCCATGAAGGTAACCCTCAAAGTCCTAGAACAATTTATACGGCGGACTTAGCTGTATTTATTTTGTTTTTCCTACCCCATTCTATCAGTCAGCATCAAGTGCCATAAATTAAGTTTAAGTCCGACTCATTTAAAGTCGAGTTTTACATTTGTCTTGTCTGACAATGGATGAATTTTCCAGAAATAAAAAAAGCCCCACTCAGAAGTTTAGCTTTCTTTGTTTAAAAAGTTGTACTACATCGTCTGTATTCTACATCTGACCTTTCCTTAGAAAGTTCCAGCCATTTATTTTAATATCATCCTTGGTTCTTCAGTGACAAACAGGTGTAATCCTATATTTCATTTACCAACCATGTAGATGTTTACAAAAAGTTCAGAGTAAATAGGAGGGTTATTAAATCATAGCAGAAGACACTGAAGCCAAGTGACTTTGTTCAGTGAAATATATTATCCATTGAACATGAACAACAAGAGTAGCTCAGCTTCAACCATTGCCCGTTGGCCCAGAGGAAGAAACTATGTTGGTTTTCTTGATGAATAAATGATGCAAAACATGATGCTGTTATCACGTTCACTGAGGAGCCCAAACAAGACGTGTGACGCCACTGAAAAGCTGAAAAACTCCACTTTACCTGAGTTTTTAAGGTGTATGGATAGGATTAGCTCTTCAAAACATTTTAGAACAATAACTTTTTTAGCTTCTAACTATTTTAGCCGTCTAGGTCTTTGAGTATTTAAATCGACACAGAGCTATTGATGTAAAAATCACATCCAGCTGGTGAATATCAAAATCTAAACTAACTTAACTAACTTAAACCTGCAGCTGCTTCTGCTTTGAATTATTCCTCACGCATCCCCAGCTGATTGTGACTGATTAAGCAATTTGTCTCCAACGCTGAGAGAAAACTCAGATGGGTTCCCTGGTTTCCCCTGACTTTGCAATGTGCTGCTTTGATTAATCACCATGAAGCAAATGTGCAGTGTTTAAGGCTGACTAGTTAATCACTATCATCTGTAATGCTGAGTCTAACAGATGCTGACAGACTCCCATCTTTTGTCTAAACACTCATTAAATTTGTGACCTTTTCTGGATGATAAAGCGTCTCTGATGCTTTCTTCTCGGGGGTTTCTTGAATTTAATTTCATTACATTGTGTTTCTCGCTTATGTTTTTTAAATGGGGACAGTTATTAATTCAAAGAAGGCAGGCTGCCTGTGCTAACATCCAGGAAACATTCACATTCTGTCCATGCCTTGGAGATGTCGCCCTGCATCTAAATCAGCAAGAGTCTCTGATTATTTTCTCAATTAATCGATTTATCATTTCATAAAATGTTGTGAAAAGCATCTGTTATAAGTTCCTACAGCCCAAGAAGCAAATATATTCAATTTACTATCATCATGACGAGGCAAACAGCAAATCCTCACACTTGAAAAGCTGAAACAAAATAGTCGAAAGTTTTGCTTGAAAAATGACATTTAATTAATATTCAAACTAATATATACTAAACTAATATATATAAATGCACTTTATGGGGGATTTTTGGCTTCAGATGTATAGCATAGATTTGAGCAATTCACCTTGCCCTGAAAGAGTGTTAATAGAGTGTGGATCAAACAGAAAATTCAAATGTGTTCTTTCAGGAAAGGTCACTGTCATCTATTTTTAAAGCACTGCCACCAGAGCTGTGGAGGGAGGGGTGTGAGATCCTCTGTGATCTTGACCCTCATCATCACCTACACGCATACACATAAATCACAGTACAAAGCCATTCTGGTTCAATTCAAATTGTGCAGAACAATTTATTTTTTGTGTGTTTCATTTTAATGTTTTACATCACAAAAATTCTGTTACACACAGTTACAACAGCAGTGTGTTCACATTACACATTTTGACTCCATGACATGTCTTCTTTCAGACTCGTGGAAAGAAAACACACAAAATACACATGCCTCTGTACAGCCACTGTATATAAGGGGAAATCAGCCTCTGTACAGGAGGGGGACACAGCCTCTGTATATAAGGGGGAAGCAGCCTCTGTACAGGAGGGGGACACAGCCTCTGTATATAAGGGGGACGCAGCCTCCGTACATGGGGAGACACAGCCTCTGTATATAAGGGGGACGCAGCCTCCGTACATGGGGAGACACAGCCTCTGTATATAAAGGGGACGCACCCTCCGTACATGGGGAGACACAGCCTCTGTATATAAGGGGGACGCACCCTCTGTACATGGGGGACACAGCCTCTGTATATAAGGGGGACGCAGCCTCTGTACAGGGGGGACACAGCATCTAATGGTCATAGAGGCCATTTGATTAAAGCTTTGTTTTCTCCTTCCTCTCTGTCCACAGATGGCCTCAGCAACAGCGACCTACGGGCAGAAGGAGTCTTCGGACCAAAACTTTGACTATATGTTCAAGATCCTCATCATTGGCAACAGCAGCGTGGGCAAAACTTCCTTCTTGTTCCGCTACGCCGACGACTCCTTCACACCAGCCTTTGTCAGTACGGTGGGCATCGACTTCAAGGTGAAGACCATCTACAGGAATGACAAGAGGATCAAATTACAGATCTGGGTAAGAGATCCGGAGATGTGTTGAGTTTCCTGGAAGGAGGGAAATTAAACTCTGAAGATCTATAATCAAACCAAACACCCTTCATTTTCTCCCACAACATCACGACCTGCAGCTGGTCAATAGTCTACAGTAACTGCATTTTGTGCCACATGTGTCCAACGTTTTCCCTCTGCTTCCACCATGTTCCAAGTGCATTTGTCTTGTCTTTCTTCTGTGTACTTCTTGGATGAATCTTTTTGAGGACAGATCTGTCCTGAGTGATCACAAGTGGACTGCTCTATGTACAGGTGTGAATGCCCCCATTGAGGGCACATTTACGATCTGACCGCTCTTTTTCTTCTTTTAGCAACTGATGGGAAATAAGACAAGAAATGAAATATAATAAATAAGATAATAAGATAATAATAAGACTGAAATAAGACAACACAATGTCTGTTTCAACTGATCTAACCAATGAACTAGTAACTGCAATGTCCCCAGTATCCCTTAAAAAATCAGACAATTTAGAGAGTTGTTGAGTGAGGAGAAACTTAAACTTCAGCAGTAAATGCACCACAGTAAGATGTTTCTTTCCTTGTAAAAAGTGTCAAAAAGTGGCAGCCTGTCTGTTTCTGTGTCTAAAGTTTGTGTTACCTGCCAAAATTCAGAAGCTGTATGAACACACTGATTTCACCATTCACATTTATGAAAGAAGACAACATTTCATTCACAATAAACATGTCAAATTTTAGAAATTTTACAGTAAACAGGAACGTATAGACAACTTCTTTGTTTCCCGTGGAAAAAGTCCCCAGCCACTCAGTTTTGTAGGTTTTTGTGTTAGGAGAAACTAGAAACTTTGTGAAACGTGGTCTGTGACAAATTCTTATTTATTTGGTCCTTCTGCTTAAATTTGGGAAATGTTATACATGGAGATGTTTCTTTCCTTGTGTAAAAATGTTGCGTCTATTTGTTCCAGCGATGTACATGTTTGTTTACATATATAGCTGGAAAGTGTTACCAGTTCTGAGTCTTGGGTCAACGGAAATTAGTATACTTCAACCAAAGTGCATGTCGGATGGTTGATCAAAATCTGAAACCCCCTCCCCCTACACCTTTCCGACACCTTTCTGAAACCACAACCACAGTGAGAAGGTTAGCTTGATACTTGTGAAAGAGAGAGAATGCTAAGTCGTTGTGATTCTCACTTGAACCTTAGAAACAAAACCTGAATGTGAGTCACGTTTTCTTAATGAGACCTAATAATACAGCAAATAATATTTCATAAGACGTTTCATAACATGTTCAACAGTTCTTGTTCGCTGTGAGACACTGCCCTGTGGTGCCGTTTTATTATGCAAACTGTTCTCACATCGCATGCAGCGCCGTCCTCTCTGCAGCCTGCTCATCCAGCTCACCGCTGGAGTAGAACACAGTAAACAATAAAGATAATGACAAGAGAGCAAAACACATCACAGGTTGTTTTTTTTTTTTTTCAGTAGTAACCACAATTACAGAGCAAAGGCAAGATGTGAGGCTCAAGCTCCCTGAGCTGCAGGAAACTGGTGTTTCAGTATCACAGTGTTGATCATGACACCTTTTACCTTTACTACACATTATGCCGCCGTGTGTGTGTGTGCGCGCGTGTGTTGTGTGTGTGTGTGTATATGGCTGTCGCTGTTGTCAGCCTTTGCCAGGTCTTGCCTCTAGTAAGGAAGACACGATCGGCCAATCAGAGCATGAGAAACAGATGACTGGGTGCTGCTCTCCCCTCCCCCATTACTACACATCTCCCCGAGTATCCATCCCCTACATCCTCTGCACACGTGTACACACACTCACACTCACACACACACACACACACACACACGCACACACACACACACACACACACACACGCACACACACACACACACACACATACATACACACATAAAATCCCCATCCCCCATCTCTCAGCAATTCTCTCAGCTGAGAGTAAAATGAAAACGGTGAACATACAGAATGTATATTTATTTCACAGTGTGCAGTTAATCCCATTTACATAGATTCATGCTTATGTTCTGTGTCATATGAATATAATCTCACTTGAATGGGACACCCTTTGTCATTATGCTGAAGACTATAACGACTACATTCATAATGTCAGCGCTCATGGGTGTAGTTAGTGTTGGGCTGCAACTATAATTTAAAAAAAAAAAAAATCTCTGATCAACCCAAAGATATGCAATTTATGATTATGATCTCTCTCTCTCTCTCTCTCTCTCTCTCTCCCTCTCTCGTATGTTTTGCTGCAATACAGAAATATTGTAAACTGCAATGAGCCTGGTTTCCTCTATTGTGAAAACGTCAGCTGAAAAAACTTACTGATGAAACTATAAAACATATTTTAGTGCAACAACTAGAAGTAAATGGTATTGTTTGTTGTCGTCTGGCTGCCTTAGTGTTTCCTTTCGAACGAAGAGCCAAAACTAGACCCGCCCAACTCGCAGTACCTCACCCATCAGCAGGAGGTTATATTGGTCCAATACAGCACAGTGCATTGTGGTTATTGAAGGTTTTCTACCTTTTGAGCAACATGGAATACCACAGCCCTTTTTCTCTGTTTTCTCTGGTCACGTAGCACCAGTTTAAAAAATATTTACTGTAAATCTTTCTACTGCATAGACAGCCCAGTTTTATGCAAGGGCCATCTTTCCAGTGGTGAAATACTTCTTTTCATATATACAGTCAGGTCCATAAATATTGGGACATCAACACAATTCTCTTCTTTTCGGCTCTATACACCACTACAATGGATTTGAAATGAAACGAGTAAGATGTGCTTTAACTGCAGACTTTCAGCTTTAATTTGAGGGTATTTACATCCAAATCAGGTGAACGGTGTAGGAATTACAACAGTTTCTATATATGCCTCCCACTTTTTAGGGGACCAAAAGTAATGGGACAATTGACTCAAAAGCTATGTCATGGACAGGTGTGGGCTATTCACTCGTTATGTCATCATCAATTAAGCAGGTAAAAGGTTCATTCTGGAGTTCATTCCAGGTATGACATTTGCATTTGGAATCTGTTGCTGTTACCTCTCAATATGAGATCCAAGGAGCTGTCACTGTCAGTGAAGCAAACCATCATTAGGCAAACCCATCAAAGAAATAGCAAAAACATTAGGTGTGGCCAAATCAACTGTTTGGAACATTCTTAAAAAGAAAGAATGCACCGGTGAGCTCAGCAACACCAAAAGACCTGGAAGACCACGGAAAACAACTGTGGTGGACAACAGAAGAATTCTTTCCCTGGTGAAGAAAAACCCCTTCACAATAGTTGGCCAGATCAACAACACTCTCCAGGAGGTAGGTGTATGTGTTTCAAAGTCAACAATCAAAAGAAGACTTCACCAGAGTGAATACAGGGGGTTCACCACAAGATGTAAACCATTGGTGAGCCTCAAAAACAGGAAGACCAGATTAGAATTTGCCAAACAACACCTAAAAAAGCCTTTACAGTTCTGGAAGAACATCCTATGGACAGATGAGACCAAGATCAACTTGTACCACAGTGATGGGAAGAGAAGAGTGTGGAGAAGGAAAGGAACTGCTCATGATCCAAAACATACCACCTCATCAGTGAAGCATGGTGGTGGTAGTGTCATGGCGTGGGCATGTATGGCTGCCAATGGAACTGGTTCCCTTGTATTTATTGATGATGTAACTGCTAACAAAAGCAGCAGGATGAATTCTGAAGTGTTTTCGAGCAATATTATCTTCTCATAGTCAGCCAAATGCTTCAGAACTCATTGGACGGCGCTTCACAGTGCAGATGGACAATGACCCAAAGCATACTGCAAAAGCAACCAAAGAGTTTTTTAAGACAAATAAGTGGAATGTTATGCAATGGCCAAGTCAATCACCTGACCTGAATCCGATTGAGCATGCGTTTCACTTGCTAAAGACCAAACTGAAGGGAAAATGCCCCAAGAACAAGCAGGAACTGAAGACCGTTGCAGTAGAGGCCTGGCAGAGTATCACCGGGGATGAAACCCAGCGTCTGGTGATGTCTATGCCTTCCAGACTTCAGGCTGTAATTGACTGCAAAGGATTTGCAACCAAGTATTAAACATTGAAAGTTTGATTTATGATTGTTTAGTTTGTCCCATTACTTTTGGTCCCCTAAAAAGTGGGAATCATATATAGAAACTGTTGTAATTCCTACACCGTTCACCTGATTTGGATGTAAATACCCTCAAATTAAAGCTGAAAGTCTGCAGTTAAAGCACATATTGTTCGTTTCATTTCAAATCCATTGTAGTGGTGTATAGAGCCAAGAAGAAGAGAATTGTGTCAATGTCCCAATATTTATGGACCTGACTGTAATTGATCTAAGTTGTTGAGGAATTGTATTAGCACTAGTCTAATAAGACAGAATCACTTCCCATGTCTCACCTTGTGACATCAGTTGATAGTGCCATAAAAAAACATTTGTATGGACTAGGGGTAGACCGATTATTGGGACCGATGTTCAGCATTTTTATGATTACTGGCATTGGTGTTTTTTTTATATCTGATTGCCGATTAAATAAAAAAATATATATATATTTATCAACAACCTTTCTCCATTAGTGGTCACCACTGTGGTCTCAGTGTCTACAACAATATCTGATGTCACGAGTAATAGCCGTTCAGCAGTGAATAATCTGAATTTCCTAGCTAAAGTTATCAAATAAATGAAGTGGAGTGAAGGTATAAAGTAGCAGAATATGGAAATACTGAAGCAAAGTACCTTTAAATTGTACATAAGTACAGTACTTGAGTAAATTGTATTTGGTTACATTCCATCTCTTGTTATTCCTGACTTTGAGACTAAGATTTTTATTTTCCTGTAAATGTTCCAATTATCGGTTATCAGTCTCCTGAATTACTAATATTTGGCCCTGAACTAACCACATTGGTCGACCCCTAGTATAGACCAACTACAAACTTTGTCATGTTTTTACACCTTCAGAAAACCTCTGATTTATTTTTTGTTTTCCTTTTTTTTTCCTCAACTCACTTTGTCCCCACATCACATAGCCTCGCTGTGTCTTGGTTTTGACTCGTGTTTCGTTGAATTAAATCAAACTTTCTTCAGTGTACTCATGAGTCTAGGAAGCAGGGAAACCAACGAATGAGTGTTTATTTGAAGAGAAAGCTCTTACAGTCTTTAAGAAAAATATACAGAATGTTCCTGTAGTCTAGCACAGACATAAACAATTATAGCAAATAGAAGATTATCCTAGTTCACCTCTATTACACAATTAAAAATAAGGAGAAACTGTTCGATAATAACTTTGATAATAACAGTAATTTTTCCCTCAATGACTTTCCCTCCCTGCTTTTCTCACACATCCATATCAAACTTAATCAATCTGCTTACAAGCCGTTTGCTCATCTAATATTTTCACAGTTTTAACTGTTTTCTGGGCTCGTGGTGAAAGATGAGTACTCCACTGTGTTCATTATGTAACGCCACTCGGTGCTACCTACATGGACATTTGAGGTATAGAGCTGCAGCTCTCATCCTGAGTGTCCTGCAGCACACTGAGTGGATGAGCAGGACATAAAACTGCAGAACATTATAACCAACAATATGGAGCTGCAGCTCTCTAAATATAGATGTCACACAATATTCTTGTGACCTGAGGAGGATCATGTGTGATTGAGTGAATGGACACATTGATGAATCCAAGAGGAAAGAAACTAAGCAGAATTTGTTGTATTTGTACACATTTATGGACTCTCTTTGTCAGGGATTGCAGTCCCTGTTAAAGTCCCCGTAGCATTCAAAGGAAGCATATGAATGCTTGAATAACGGTTTATAACTCACAATTATTCCTATAATGTTGCTGTAATATTTCTGTGATCATTCAGTAGGGTTTATGCTAATGAGCACCAAGCCACCCCTGTAACAAAACATTTTAGAAGAGACATGACTACAGATACAGCTTTTACTCAAGGGTTAGGACCAACCCTCTTTAAACAGCAACAAATCACCTTATACTTACAACTGGTTACCTCCACTAGACTTTGCAGGTGTTGTGGAGTGATGACGTTGGATCATGAGCTGCTCAGCTCAGAGAGAGAGAGAGACGCAGGACGTTGGGAAACAGAAACACCAGGCTTTAATTCCCTGAGCATTCATTAGGGTTAAACTCTGAAATTCAACCTCGCCTTTTGTGTAAAAGGAGAGAGGGAAGGAGGAAGAGGCAGAGCTCTCAGCGAGTTGATGACGGCAGAAAACAGGAGAGGCCTTTTAAAAATCTTGAATATTTGAGTCATTTCTAAAATAACTTTCCGAATCTTTTGTTCCAGGCTACACATAAACACAAATAAAAACAGGTTATTACCACAATCTGCAAACTTCTGCAAACTGCTCTGACATCACGCCTTTTAATTTGCAATTTCCTACTCTCATGGGGTCTTTGTTCCATTTTTTGTTTTTTGTTTGTGCTCTTAATGTTTTATTAGGATAGTGCATTTTTAATGCAGGATAGAAGATTGGTGCACACGAATCTCGCAACCGAGTGGTGATGCTCTGTAAACCAATCAAGGCTTGTGTCTCTGAAGAAAAACCAGGCTGATTAAAAAGTAGAAAATGGGTTCAACGACAAATTCAGTATGTTAAAATGCTGTGTCAGTGGTGTGTTACCCACCAAAGTGGCTGTTAAAGTTCTTTTTTTTTTCAAGATTAATTCAGATTTTAAAATGTTGGATTGGATAAATGTATATAACTTTGAGTCTAGAGCAAAATATAAATAACATTTAGCTGCTAAATTAACTGTCTCACAGAAAGTGCTGTGGCATGGAAACCTCTCAGATTGTCTGGCTAAAACTAGTAAACTGCTGGACTACTACTCTTGATGTATAATACTAGTTGCCTTTCCTTTTAGTTATTTAAACGTGAATATGATTTTTGTATTTTCCTGGTGCCTATTTCTTTAAATTTAGAAACACAAAATAGGTTTATTTTAATAGAATGAAATTGTCAGAGTTGCAGAGTGTTTGCTGAAAACACTTGAGTGCTTCTGCCAAATGTCTGACATGTGAGAAATGAGGAAATATTACCAGTTAGACTGTCTGAAGACCTAAAATTTTATCTTCAACCTAACCTGTGAGAAGTGTCGGTGAGTAATGACTTCATAAAAACATCTCTAACTGCTGCTGTTCCTCTTTTGTTATTCCAGGACACGGCGGGTCAGGAACGTTACCGCACCATAACCACGGCCTACTATCGAGGAGCCATGGGCTTCATCCTCATGTATGACATCACCAACGAGGAGTCATTCAACGCTGTCCAGGACTGGTATGTGATTGGCTCAGGGGTGTGTCACATGAGAGTAAACCGACACTGTGGAGTTTCACCTGTGAGAGGGAGTGCTGCGTGGATGATGGATCAGGTGGTGTCTTGATAATCGGCTCCAGACTGGAAATAGATGTAGAGATATTGTAGATTGATGATCCAGTTCAGGTTTCTGTTCGTATTGTTCGGTCCACGGCTTCCTCTGTGGCTGCAGAGGAACTGGATGCTGCGACGATCGTTATCTTTATCCTTTTTGTTTCCTGTCAGTGTCATTTCTCTGCTGTAAAGTTACTCTGACTGTCCTTCAAGAAAAAGTATTCTTATTTAACTTTTACCCACATTACTACCGAATGTCAGCGTCTAAGTTTTCTTTTCATTGGTCCTTCATCCTTTCTCTCGTCATCATACTGAACACAGCTCTTGTTTTTAAGTCCACTGTAGTTGAAGAAGACAAAACCAAAAGTCTTGTTCGCTGCAGAAACTATAACGAAACCTGTGGGGTTTTTGTGTCTTAGAAAAATAACATTCAGTTAGACAAGACAAATTCACTAACAAGCAGTGGTAGAGGTGGTACTCAAATCTTGATTTCACTCGGTGGCTAAGTTGCATTGTGGGTAATGTAGGTGCCAGGTTTTGAAAAGGAAGAAAAATGCATGGAATAAAAAAAGGGAATATTTCTGGCTCTGCTGTATTGATTTTGATCATTTCTTTTTAAACTGTCCATAATGACTCCAACAGTGTCAGAGGAGTGCAATGTTAGACCAGTGGACTGCAACGCTCCAGCGGCTGTTCTGGGGTGAAAACTACAGCAGAAAAAGGCTTTATATTCTGATTAGAAATCATGTGAAAGGAATGATTCAGACTTCAGGACACGTTCAGCTGCAGTGTGATCAGTATGTCTTTGAGTCTTCTCTCTGACTGCTGGGTGTGTTGGTTTGCAGGTCGACTCAGATCAAGACGTACTCGTGGGACAACGCCCAGGTGCTGCTGGTAGGAAACAAGTGCGACATGGATGACGAGCGAGTGGTGAGCGGAGACAGAGGCCGGCAGCTGTCTGAACACCTCGGTGAGTTCACGGTGTACACACATGCACGCGCACACACACACACACACACACACACACACACACACACACACACACACACACACACACACACACACACACACACACACACACACACACACACACTGTCTATGACTCACTGTTAGGCACACAGACCTGAAATGACTCAATGAATATACAGCTATCAACCAAAGTCTTTAAAGGAACAGTTCACCCCAAATTCAATTTGCTGAAAAAATAAAATAAATAAATTTGATGAAGGTAAGGTATAGAATTCAAATAAAAAAAGACATTATAAAAATGTTTCATGACCTAGTTACTCGATATAATCTACAGACCTCTTTGTGAGCAGTTTCATTTAGTTACTACTTTCCTTCTGCTGAAGAGCAGGATGTAAACATTACACAGGAATTCCTGTTTGTTTTCAAACTGACCAACAAGTTTGGAAATGGTCCAGTAGTTCGCCTCAGCTGGCAGCCGCAACACGGCTGCAATGGCTGCAGCATAATCCTTTGGAAAATCTCTGACCGTCAAATTACGTCCACTTAAAGCTTGCAGGCTGAGGTTGTTATTCTAAGTGTCTGACAACAATACAGAAGCGATTCTTAGAGAATTAGACCTTTGGAACCAGAAGTCACGCTCTATAATCTTGCGAGTTGAGTTGTTGCAGTTGTTGCAGTTGTTGCAGTTGTTGCCTCATCTTGATTGTCAAAAGCAGTTCATTATTCACCCACGACTTGGAAATAAATTCTTGCTTGCAGTTCCTCTAGGCAAATGTCAAACTCCTCTCTTGAACTCTGACTCATGTTTCCACTGTTGTCTTCCTGCAGCAACTCAGCTCTTGTAAGATTTCTTTGTAAAATTTGACTTGTGTTTCTGGTTTCAAAAAGAATCTTATTATTTAACAAAAGGTCTCTCTGTAGGCATCGTTTCCGATAACAACCTCAGCCTGTCAGTAGCAAAAAACTTCACTTTGACTGTCAGAGTTGCCCCAAAGGATTACGTTGCAGCCACTGCAGCCGTGTCGCAGCTGCCTCACTTTTAATAGCTTCCTCCTTGGCTGAGCTGTAACTTAAGCTAGTTTAGTTGGGTGATGATTTCTGGAAGGAGACATCGTTGCTGAGTTGTTTTTTTTTTAAAAATATGTGTTTATATCAAAAACGCATTTATAATTTTGGGGCTTAATGTCCCTTTAAGATGGAGTTTTGGCAGTCCATCTAATTATCAAGATATCATGTTCAACTCTACCAGGTGACACTCTAACACTCTAACCCTCTCTCATGCCCTTTTTCCTTTCCAGGTTTTGAGTTCTTCGAGGCCAGCGCCAAGGACAACATCAACGTGAAGCAGACCTTCGAGCGCCTGGTCGACATCATCTGTGAAAAGATGTCTGAGAGCCTGGACGCTGGAGATCCCGCCGTCACGGGGGCCAAACAGGGGCCCCAGCTGACAGAGCAGCCTGCTCCTCCTCACCAGGACTGTGCATGTTAAAGCTGACTACAGCCCCAAAACCCTTTTCCTCCCTCCTCCTCCTCCTCCTCCTCCTTTAGCTGGACCCCAGGGCCTCGGGTCCATACTCCATCACCCTTCTCACTCACTTTCCCGCTTCTTTCTGTAACCTAGTAAGGATCGTTAGCTGAGGGTCTCAAGAACCAGGTTGAAAAGTGTCTGAAATGCTCCGAGGTGTTCGTGGAACGGTGCTCGAGGTGTTTGCTTCTGGTTCCTCCTCTTAAAGGAGCTAAAAGGTGTCAGTTTTTGTGATCAGTGCGGGTGTTGGTCTGATGCCAAAGCGAGGTCAATCAAACTGGAGTGTTTCAGACTCTTTGCAGCCCTGGTTCTTGAAGGTTCCCTACCCTTCTTCAGTTGTCTCCCTGTTCCTCAGTGTGGTTTTACAAGAAGGATTTGACGGCGTCCGTCCTCAGAGTGCCATTTAAATCCTTCCGATGTTTACAGTACTTTGTTTAAATGTCTTGAAAAGATGTCAGCCTCGGATTTAGTGAAGGCCACAGTGGAGTAAATGAGGGAGGGGTGATCCAGCTGAAATCTGCTCCATACTGATGTGTTACATTTGATTCAGTTGTCTCACCTGGTATCCATACATGGATATTTCAGGTATTAGCAGGTATTTTGTTTTCATTATTCATCTGAGCCTTTTCGTTTGGCCTTTTTTATGTTTTTACTTTTATTTTGTATTCTGGTGCCCCGCTTATTCTTTTCTTACATTAAAACACCAGGTGGGAGAAAATATGAACAAGATAGAGCTAGGTTAAAAAACATAGCAAAAAATGAAGAGACACATTTTATTTAATTATATTTATTTCAAATGTACATATAAATGTTGTGCAATATATATATATATATAATATCTACAGGTATGCATTTCTGGAAATGAATTTTAAAAGGAATGAAGTTCTATGAGGATAGTATCAAATATAAGAGATCTGTGGTGTCGGGTTTGTCTGGATGATGTGTGGCAGCTCCTCCGTGAGTTGTTTCCTTTCCCTGTCGGTTTGGTCTCATGCTGCTTCAAACTTTCTTCAAAAAGAAAAAATTCAGAGGAACCATTTGAATCTGAAATACAAGTTGGAAAAATTCCCAACATGTTTATCATCCTCCCAATCCACTCAGTGTGACTTCCAACACTGCTGCTAATAAAGGGATATACTCTGTGCTGCATCATAAATGTTGTTTAAAGCCAGACAGTGACTGTAGTGAAGCTCACATGATGATTTTTTTAAAACATTCAAACGATTTGAGTCCCTCTAAAAGCTTATGGTGGCAAATGTTTTGATGCTTTTGCCTCAAGATGTTATTGTGCCTGCTGTCACTGAGAGACAATGTAAAAATTTAAGGATATCTGAAAAGCATTTTTGTGCAACACAGCTGTGCAGTTGTGCTCGCTACCAACGCTGCATAATGATATCACAGTCTGCGCTGCTGCCTGCAAAGCTGTCTGACAGCTGACAGACTTGATCGCAGCAAACATTTAGTCGGATAATCACAGCTACTTTATCAAATATCAAACAATAATCATTCAAACAGTTCACCATTCTCTAACGCATGATTGAATGGGTTTGGACGATGCAAACAATGTTGTGTCGTTCGATAATCTTTATGGTATTTTGCCTTTATCGGATTGTTTGAGAGGAAACATCAAGAGAGAATAGTATGAAATCTGACAAGCAGTATATGAACCAGGTACACTGCTGTTACATGGCAGAAATCTTCGCTTGGTCATCACATCACTGAAACTACTGCTAGTCTCTTATTGAGTCACCACAATCAAGTTTGATTGACAGGAATACACAGTATGCTGCCCTACAAAGCCTAACCACAGTAACTACACTATGAAACTGAGGAAAGGCTTCAAAAATGCAGACACAGCACTCTGTCTTTGTATGACCTAAAAAAGATATATAGGTTGTGCAACAACAAACTGCAGTAACAACAATCTTCTTCTTGTCTTTTTCCTGAGAACATCTTGTTTCTTTTTCCATCATATCTGTTTTTAATGTTTGCATGATTAAAAAGTTGAAATCGACGAGTTTATGAGAAACATTCAAGCGATCCTCGAGTAATATTTTGTGACCTGTAACCTCAGAAAACTCAAGGCAGAGCGCAGTACCTATGCTTACTGTGGTCTGCCATGGCTTTTGATTGGATTTTGTAGTTTTTTTTACATCCATTGTTCTCTAAGATAGAGCAAGTTTGAACTTAATGTCTCAAGATCAAACAAACATTTAAAAGTTCAATTCCAGTCATGACTCCAACATTGGAGTTCCTGCGCTTTGGCTTTGTAGGATCAGCAGAATTCACGATACAGAAATAAAACACACATTTCTTTAACATAACTTTTTCACACATCTTTCAAACAGCTGGTCAGATGTATTTTTAAAGTAGTTTGCACTGAAGGAGACTGTATCCAGGATCAAGCATCTGATGTGTTTCCAGTTCACATCAGTTTAAATGCATTACTTTGAAACATGAAGGCGTTGTAAAGACAGGACTGCAGAATCATTAATGCGCTCAGCGATTTAACGTTTCCTCGCCCATAGTGAGACCTCTTCAGAATCAGTATTACACAGTCTGCTTGTCTATTTGTGTGTAATGTTCTCCATAGTGCTCACTGTTCAGGTGAAGTACGGACGGCACTGTTTAAAGTCAAGCAAGCATCAAATAGCTGGAGGCTGTTCACAAGCCCGGTTGCTGCTGAGTTCTTCGAGTCAATGCGGGAATTAAATGTTCTGTTCTGAGGTTTTATTGGTTCCAAGAATGCTGTGTAACCTCACCACATTTCTGCTAACAGCTGCTTCAAGTCTACATAGCATCACCTCCCTCTGGGATTGCTGGTGATTCCTTTGTTTCACTTCATCAAAGATTGCCAGAGAAGCAGCTCTGTTTTTACTGTAGGATGCCAGAATAAGCAGTGTGTTAAAACAGGTGCTGCTTGTTGGACTGAAGTGAAGTCTGGTCATTAATGAATACTTTTATATCCCCTTTTATTTCAGGATTGCTGTTGTTTCCAGTTAAAACAGGCATATAGATAATGATTGAGGAGGCAAAGCACCATAAAAATCATTGCAAAGCTTTCAAACCTTTCACCTTCACCGTTGACTTTTAAATCAAACCTGAATCAGAAAAGCATTTATTTTAACCGTCAAGAAGTGTAGCATTCAAACAATCAATCACAGATGAGCCGCTGACTATTAGAGTTTGAGAAAAATGCGGCCCGGGTCAAAGTGTGACGATCTCATCAGAAAGGAAGTGATGATCACAACAAACCTCTGTTTTTGATCCTGCGTATATTTTACTTCTTACTGGTTGTGACTGTTTCTTTTCCGGTAAAAATCCAAACTTTTAAAACTGTTCTCCTTTCTAATATGTCTTCCTCTCTATATAAACCAGATCTGTAAATACTGTACCTTTGAGTCATATGTGTGGATTGTGTTGTATCGACTCAGGCTTGCAACAAAAAAACAAGGGGAAAAAAAGAGGAGAAAAAGTCAACACTAACAGTAAAAACCTGAAAACCCCCAAAAGAGCCATGTTGTACTGTATCTGCATTCATTTCTAGGCCTGCTCGTGAATGAATGTGTCACTCTGTTACAAAGCAATACACACTACAGCATCTACACGCAAAAGAAACGCCATCCAGCTTGGTAGAGGTTGCCGACTTTAGATCTTCTACTAGCACGCAGAAACGTGTACTTTATTTGGTCTCGTATCACTGCCTCTTCAAATCCTCCTCCGTTCGGGCCATTAAGATGAGAGAATATGCTGTGGATGTTTTTATCTGTACTTTGTGGTAAAACAATAAAAAGTTACTAACAATCAGTTGATTCTTGTTTTTGAAGATTTTGTGCTGTTGGGGATGAGATGGGCACTGCTACTGTAACAGAGTACATTAACTCAACTGCTGCACTCAGGGACAATTTTAGATTTTCTGCTTCTTTATACTTCCTTGGTTTTTTGTTCTTTGTTATTTAAGTACATTTAATAACATATACTTTAAGACTTTTAGTTTTTTGTTTAAAGTCATATTTTAACAACAAATACGGCTTTTGATGAAGTTAAAGTACTAAAATTAACTGATATCCAAGATAAGTGCTAACTTGCTGCATCTTAAGTGTTGTTTTTAACTCAGACTGTAACGTTGAAATCCACAATTATTCAAAATAATGAAATGTTTCAGTTTCAGCAGTGAAGCTGTCGTTCTGGTGGCAAATGTTTGACTGCTTCTTGCCCCGACAGCCTCAAGATGTCACTGTTTCACTCTTCACTTGGAAATGAAAACAAAGTCACACAATGAAAAGATATTTTGTGCAACAAACAGCAGCTTGTCAAAAATTCTAACAATTGTGAAGCTGGGATGTAGACATGTGTATAATAAAGAAAAATGCAAAGCGCCAAAGTTAAGTCAGTATGTCTCAGAAGGGACAGCAAAGGACTTCAGAACCTTGCTGATCAAGTCAATTTTTAATGTCCCTCATAAATATTTGAGAAAGTGATTAAATGTTGGTTTCCACAGATTTATATTTTGGTAGATTAATTATCCAAAGGTTAGATCAAATAGCTATAAATTGTAGGTAAAGAGAAAGTTAAAAATGATCCTTTATTAATATTCATTTTCATAATCTGAGATCAGCAGTGACACTCTGCACAGGAAGCCAGTCAATTAGGCAATAGGTGCTTTTGGCCCATGGCCCATCATTAAGCTTCTGTTTTGGAAAACCCCTACATGAGATTGTTCCAAATAAGTCAGTCATCATCTAAGCCAAGAAAATGAAGTCACGAGTGACGGAGCAGGCTTCAGATGGTGGGCTATATCGCTGTCATTACTGTTAGTTATGCTATGATTTGTCCAAATCTAATGTATTCCTGCCTCAGGCTCAGAGATACTGACAGCAGTTATCTTATTACTTTTGTTCCCTGCTGCAACAATCAGCAAGTCCTTTATGTATATTTTTACTCAGAGGTCAATAAACCCAAAGCAGCATTTCTGTTTCTACATTTCACGGCTTTTCGTGGCGGTTATTTAGAGGCAAAAATATTACAAATTATTGTCTGTTGGGGACATTCATTTCCTCCATTCCCCTACCATATTATATGGTTCTATAAAGCCACTGGGCATGAGATTTTTCAATGATTTTTATCTTATTAAGATTAAAAATATACTGTATATCTAGACCATCATTGGAAAGGAAAATCAAAATAGTATGCATATATACTGTATATTATACATTAACAGATGTTATATATCACATACCACACCTATTTAATGGGAAAACTATGGGATATACCATAACTGACCAATAACATAATTGAACAAAGGACATGAAAAGGACTTTCTGCAGCTCAAATTTTTTTAACTGTAACTCTTTTTTAACAGGAGCCTCCTGCTTATCATATGATACCGACCGCTATTAACAAAGGTTACACAGCGTTTATTGAAAGGCTGATAGAACCAATATTTTGGTGTAATCCTGATCTAAAGGACCTGTCGTTTGATAATATCACAGGGTGGAGATCAGGGAACAACATCTAATCAGATTTAATTCTGCACTGCTGAGTAATAAAGAATATCTCAAATAAATCATTAATAGTACCCCCTCACACTTTAATCTGATGTCTGTTAAGCGACGACTGAAATCAAACATATCCTTATTTTCCTTTGGACACCCTGGAGTTGTTCAAGGTCCCAACATGTTCAACAAAATGTCCCTTCAATTTACAGTGCAGCGACATCATTTGCAATTTCCCAATTAACCAGCAGAGGGAGAACGATACCAGAGGGATGCACATATGCTTCCAAATACTGTTATTACACAACACTGGCTTCACTAATTCAATCTCCATCAGAGGAGGAAGCTATAAATGTACTATAATGACACTCTATTCACTTTGAGTTGTAGTTATGGTGTCAGTGTTGTGCCGGCATACGTTAATTAAACTGAACATGGTCTTTAAACTAATGGTTTCATTTTGTCAGTTTTGCACACAATGACTTGGCCCTTCAGTATGTTTCTGCCAACATGCATGCAAATGAGAGTTTCACCAAAATAGAGGAAACAGTGTTTATTGCCAGCAGCATTTAATTCAGAACACAGCAGCATACAGCCAAGTAACTGTAGGCTAGAGGTGACAGCAACAGTCAGTGCAACAAAAAAGGCTACCACTCGTAACATTAAACCAAGAACACACTGAATAAGAGACACAGTAGAGTAAAAAATAAAATGATAAGATAAATACATGTGTTTGTAAATGTTGAAGTTAATAAACACTGATTAATTGCACCCTTTGACACCCAGCTCTGGGCAACATTCGAGTATGTCAACAACATGCAAACTGTTCCAGAAATGTATGGTAATTAGTCCATATATGTAGATTATCTGTCATATCAAATGTGGGTGTGGACCAAGTCCTCATATATTAATCTGTGTCACATGTGTGCATATCACTGTACAAATACTGAAAATCTGTTTGGTCCATGTTTGAGACTGTATACAGAAACAGCCAGTCTGTAAACATTTTTACAGAAAAAAAAAAAATCTAGATATATCCCCTTTGTCATTTAAGGTGAGCACATAGCACCAAGTAAGTGCCTGGTTCTCTCATCAGGGAATCTCATGACCAAATTCCTGCAAAAAAAATGCAGTTTAATGTTGATTTGAGCACCAGTAAACATATATACGAGGTAGAACAGGATTTCAATCATCGAATATATTAAAGTGTAACGCTCTTCATTTCGGCATAAACCCAATAAACCAATTGGCGACTGTTTATTTAGAAATCGAGTGATTAATTCTGTTGAATCATCTCCACCGGACGGAGGCGTCTGTGGAGATATAGATCCTGGAAATTGCTTTCACTTAATAAAAATGCAACTTATCAGTATTGTCTGATGGCCGATCGGAGCGGGAGAGTCTCATCACACAGTATCATAAACTGTGTTCTACCAGGTATGATGATATCTTAGCCGATGTTCAAAGCAATTGAAACAGACGATTATTAATGTACAGTTTGGCCTACGCGGCCTGGCAATCATTCCCCTAGGAACGGCACACATCTGGGCTACATACAGAAAAACCAACATTAACAAGTCCATGAAGCTTATATGCTGGTCAGTAGCCCAACTGCAGGTCATGTCCTCCGACTAGTGCACCTGGACCTCGTGTGGCAGCAGCTGGCATCCGCTGTTGACATGGGTGAGGACTTTTTGTTTCAGCTGGGCCACTTGCTCCCTCAGCAGGCTCGCCGTTGAGGCCAGATCGGTGTTGTGGCTTTTCAGCGATTTGACCTTGTCCTCCAGCCTGGAGATCCGCTCCAGTTTGCGCATCCGACACTTGGAGGCTGCAATCCGGTTCCGCAGCCTCTTCCTCTCGGCTTTCATGCGCTCCTGTGAGTCAATGTCGATGGGAGACAGCGGCGGACTCTCCCCGAAGCTCTGCACGTCTGGGACCGTCTGAGGCTCCTCCTTTAGCGGCTGGACCCGAGAGAGCTCGGGCTGCGGCGGGGCTGCCCCCAAATGATGCGACGGAGGAGGCGGGAAAGGGACGGTGTCTGTGGAGTAGTTGACGGTGGTTTCCAGCGGCCCGCTGCCGTAACTGTTCAAGTTCGTGTACACAGGTAGATCCGGCTGGATGGTGACCGAGGCGATGTTGGCGCCCAGGTCCAGGCTGCTGTTCGTCTGCCCGGGTCCGCTCAGCTGGTTCTGCTTGTGCAGGTCCTCCAGCGCCTTCACGAAGCCCTCGGCGAACTCCTGCTCGTCCGTCACCGTCTTCGGGTAGAGGAACTGGGAGCTGGTGGGCGTCGTCGTGACCATCCCGTTGGACTGGATGATGAGCCGCTCCAGCTCCGGGGAGGCCAGTTTGAGCAGCCCCAGGTCCGGGGAGCTGAGGAGGCTCTCGGCGTCGCGGAGATGCGGCTTGAGGTCAGCGTCGTCCGCCAGGCTCAAGTTAATATCCTTCTTCATCATTATTTCCGTTTCGCAATGACAAGTCGAAGTGTTCGGCGCTCCCTCAGAACGGAGCCCAGCCCATAACCACAGGAACAAACGGCACTGTTCAATGAAATATGTCCTGTTTCATTAACGTTGTGACACCTCAGTCTTCTGCTCGGACCTGACTGTACTGTGTGCCCGCTCGCGCCGCCTCGAGCTTTTCTAGGCTCGCACGTTCCATTATGTCACATCAGAGCACGCGCACTGGGCAGAAATGACGTTTTCCACACTTTTATTTTAATAACGCTGATCAGAGAGGCGCAGAGAAGAGGGAGGTCTCACTCTGTGCAGCTTTTTGGATTAGATTTTTTTTTTTAAAATTTTAGCGATGATGTATTTTTGTAGGCTTACCCGGAAGTGGTGAACCAGAATCTTTATTGTAGAATTAATGATGATAGCAAAATTGAGGCTTTATGAGACCTTATAGGTTTCCTGTGCAAATTTAAAGAATATTAAAAGTCTGGCACTGGTTGACACTAAGAAAAAGTAAGAAAACTAAGAAAAAAAACCCTATTAACTTTTCAAATATGAATAATGTGTTGTTTAGTACCTTTTTTTCTTTTACCTTTTCAACCCCAAGCAGATTAAATTTGCAGTCAAATGATGTGCTTGTATATTTGATTGTTTTTCAATAAAGTTCATTTTAAAAAAATAGCATTTTGGAAAGTGTCATGAGATGACTTTTGGTCATCTGGTTCCCTCAACAAAAATCCAATGGGATTTTTGTTGAGGGAACCAGATGACCAAAAGTGTGATTTTTGTTTTTGTTGAGGGGCAATAAATCTGGTCATACTGACAACTGCAGTTATATGAAAGAGTAGTTTGTTAGTTTTGTTTTGAGGACCAGCTCTACAATGTTTAAGTTACAGGTTTGTTGAACGTTTTGAAGAGATAATGTGACTACCGCGACTGTTGGCTGTGTAGTCTTTATAATTACGTATTTTCACAGAAAATAAAGCAGTAACATCCCCGCGACCCTCACGGATAAAGCGGTCAAGAAAATGAGATGAGAGATGAGATGAGATTATGTTATATGAATGCGAGTCTATGAATGATCATCAACATCCATTCAAAGTGTTTGGGTTTTTTCCTGGATTGCAAATGTTGATTTTTTTTTCCTCAGAAAGGAAACTTAATTTTCCTTTCAACCACTGAGAGATGTTTTTTTTGTGGGTTTTCCCAAAACACAGCAACTATATTTAGCAAAATATTACCTCTTTTTAAGTAACATACACTAGCTAAATGCTAATCTCTATTTATTTTCCTCGATAAACAACTAGTGTGAAGTGTGTTATGCCTCTTTGTATGTTAAAGTCAATGACAGATGACACACATGCTCTTACTCGATTATAGTTGTGTACACACTTCTGTAACAGCAGAGCATCTGAATAAGAGTTGTTGGATGCTCCCGGAAAGAAAAGTAAAAGGACCTTCTTGTGTTCAAATTTTGAGAGAGTGGCTCATTTTCTCAATAGATGATCTTTGGTACCAGCTCTATTGCCATGGAGAGGAAGGAGAAACTACAAACACTGAGGTGGTACATTGAGGTTTGATGTCATGGTGATTATTGACTGGTACTTGTCTTGTTTACATTTTCACACTAGTAGAATTAATATGTAAATTTAGTGTTATTGTTACCAAACAGGAGGATATAATGGAAGTATCAGCTTGAATAATTCTGGACATGAAGCGAAGAAAACAGTTGACGTCTTGCTGCTTACTTCTGTTTTATGCCCTCAGCTGAGACACTTGTTGTATTCCTGCACATCAGAATTAGGAGAAGTTGAATCTGAAACTAATCTGATTTCAACACTTCCTCTGGTCAGTTCACAGTTTTCAAGATGTGTTTGAGTTGGTCTTGCACGCAGCACACCCATCTGATGACAAAGTCACATGATAATTTCAATTTCAACCCAAGAGTTTCCATTTTGCAGGACGGATTTTACCTTCCCTTTGTTGTCCATTTTTAATTACAGTATTTTAGGTCAGCCTTTTTACCACCAGTGAATATGGTGGAAATCTTCTGTGCAATTTTGGTGAACTCTTGTCCATGATATTACCTCCTCCCACATCCAATAGATTCATTTTATTTCATTCAATAATCTTACAAAGTATTCTGACCAGGGCTGCTATCATTCTACTACTACTCACTTTTGTACACCTGCATACCACTTTTGTGTATTTCAAGCTACAGTAAATATACTCAGAATTACTGTTGTAAAATTTCCTCAGGTATTTAAATCATTACATTCCTGATATTTGCAGAAGTCTGTGTTTGGTTTCCTCTTTTTTCATGTGATTTTTGCTCTCTTTTCATAAATAAACAGATGCAAGCAGCAGACAATCAGTTTATTAAGGTAAAGATTTGATAATGGATCAAAACCCAAAAGTATGTGGAGCTAAATATCATGGAATAGACGACGGCCCGTGTGTCCTTCATCAAACAGTGGCTCTGGACTGTAAAGGGTTACACAGAGGGGGTATGTGCGTCACAGGTAGGCCCCATCCATCAGTGCAAAGCTTCGTGTGGGTGGATCACATGATGAACCCTGTGATGTCAGATCTCTTAACGCTATGGCGGAAATGGAGGTGTCTCTGTGTGTGTGTGTGTGTATGTGTGATGGAGGGGGGTGAAGGGTTGGGGTAAACCAACAGAGGAGAGATATTTTTGTCTGAATATCGGTGTAGTGAGAGTGGGGGTGTTGAGTCTGAAAGAAACAAAAGGGTAGCTGGAAAAGGATGTAACACACACACCACACTTTCTTTCATTCTCTTTCCCTTTAACACAACCAAAATGTACAAAATGTGACATTTGGAGATAAGACACATTTTTAGTTTCTGGTACCGAAGTTTTGCTCGCTCTCATTTAGCAAGCCATGAATGTTGATGACATTCAAACGAATTTGTTCTTAAGATACTGAAGGTGTCAGGTCAAATCATTTCCCCACAATTCTAGAAATCTAGTCTTGTAATCAATTTATTTAGCATTATTTAATTTTCAAATAGCAGCTGTACATTAGATAATACTTACAGTGAAAAAAAATACTGTAATGAATGTAGAATTTATTCAAATTGAATTCAGATTTTTCATTCGTTTGACGCTGTGTGACGAAACTGAAATTCAAAATGTAACACTCCACTTTTGATTTTGTAATTGAGAATGCATAACTACAAAACATGGCAGAAAAAACACTACAAATTAAATTTGAAGTTGCCGTATCAAAATAAGTGTTAAATCGCTCTGTATTCAAACAGTAATCACTGTTATAGATGTTATAGACCCATGTCTCTCCTCCCCCTACTCATACGGTAAAAAAAAAACATTTTTTGGTATCCCTGCACAATTTATCCAATCAGGACAGAGAACTCCATAAAGAGGCGGTCCTGTCTGCTCGGGGAACGCGCAGAGAGCAGGAACCTCCTGTTTAACGGCAATGGCACAACATGGAAAGCTACCGACTCCAGTGTTCCTGGTGACGGCTTATACTACCAAACAGGCCAAGGGATGAAAAACGCTTGAAGAAAAGAAAGAGGTGCTTTGAAAGAAAGAAAGGAGTTGTGCAAGTGTGGTGACGTAGAGAGGAGGGAGGGGATTGTGAACTGCAAAATTGACCGGAAGTTAGCTAGAATGACTACAGCACTAAATGTAAAATGGACTTGTATTTTAATTTCCAAACTGTCAGACGACACACAACCAAATAAAAATAAAACAGTAAACTGGACTGGGGCTCTACAAGAGTCATCCTCTGGGGAATATGAATGTCTGTGCTGAATATCATGGTAATGGATCCAATAGACCAGCCGACCACTGACAGTGCCACCACAAATTGTTAGAGGTGACAAACACCTACAGCATCTCAAGGAAGCTGTGGATCTAGAATGACCATGTACTGCTTATCAAGTAGGAAATCACTCAAAAACTTTATGTTTTTGGTAATGACCAGGGCTGCCGACACAAGGTGGACACCAGGTCAGTTGTCTAGGGCCCTGGATCTTGAAACCACCAGATCATTTTACGAATTCCTCAGGACAATTTCCAGCCTTACTTGTGGTGACAAATCCAGGTGTTTTTGGCGAGACCTCTGGACATACCCAGCCGTGTTTGCGGAAACAAAAACAGGTGTTTTAAGCAAAAACATGATCTTTTCCTAACACTAACCATGTGGTTTTTGTGCCTAAACCTAACCAGACCATAAGCACTGCTTTGTCACAGCATAAAATAGAAAATGAACCTACAGAAACGTAAATCTGCAACATAAAGAGATGTAAAGTTTCAACATATCTATTGTTTGTAGAAATGTATGTTGCCAACATTTATTCTTGTGATTTTGTTGGCCTGTTGGAATGAATATTCCTGACATGATATTGTGAAATGTTCTACATACAAAACACTAAATAGCCCAGTAGTGTGTCATAATGTAATAATGTGTCATATGACAGCTAAATAGTCTAAATTCTTCGAACACGAATCAACATGACGTGAAGAGTAAACTCAGGCCTCCGGCAATCATTTTTTATCAGCGACTGGGTTAATGCTACAAGCCACGGCGGACAGGGATGAGCTGTCAGGAATGCTTGGCATGGGCTGGAACGGTTCAACTTCCGCTGTACCGGAGCCCAAAAGAGATCAGGAACGTTTTGTACTGTACTGAGCAACATGTGGTTGATGTGTGGATTGTGCTTGAGGCCCTTTGAAGGTATTAATGGAAACAAGAGTCCATCTTCTGATGTGAGACAGAAACTTTAACGGTTGGCTTACTTTCATCTTCACATCTATGAATTTCTTGTGAATTTCCTGTGAGGGTCGCACACATAAGTGAAGAGTTTTGCTGTTTCACTGGCAACTGATTTGGCAAGTGTACATGGACGTAGGAAAATACTAAATAAGGCTTTTGTTCAAAGTAGTTTACTAGATAAATGTTGAGTCTTGATCCTCTCCAGAAATGTCACAGTGCCTGACTGGCAGGTATGTGACTTTCTGTGGGCACGTGTGCTCAAAATAAAACAGATGTCAAACAGCACTTTATCTCAGATCTCATTTACCAGAACTTACATGTTTCACACTTGATCTTTCCGAGTTCAGAGCAGTGCTTTTCAAACCTTTTGAGCCACACACCAAGTCACAACAAAGGGCAAGCCAAAATCTCAAGGCAACCCTGTATTAGATCATTAAATACCTCAAATGTTAAATATAAATTGGTTGTATGGCTCAATGAAGGGAGGAGAGTGTCAGCAGTACGGACTTATCAAGCCAATTGCCAGAATAAATAATAAATAATGTTCCCTAACTACATTTCTTGCAAAACAGCAGATAAGTTAAAGCTTTATGTTTCATTATTTTGCAACTTTATGTTTGTTTAGGTTGAATTTACTATTTTACTCTTGTCACAATGCTGTGTTTATGCTCTGGTTATGTTTCCGCACAAAAAACACTTAGGGTTAGGAAAAAACACCTGTTTTAGTTGCCACGATTGCAGACGGATGGTCTGACTTCCCTTGAAAAATATACAGTTTTGACGCCACAGAAAAAGGTTGGAAATGTTCACAAGTTTCATAAAAATATCTAGTGGTGTGACCAACATCCCCTCCACTTCCTGATGTGAAAGGTGGCTAATAGGGTTTGGTACAAATGTCAACCTTGGACGTATCTGCAGTTTGCAGACATGTTAAATGCCATCTTTTTGTCCTGGTGACTGAGCTGGGACTTTTTGCTATTACTCATCTTGTTAAAGGGACGGGAATGGGATTTTTGTTTGACGTATTTTTAGGATTGTATTCATTTCAGTGATACTTTGAGATTAAGACTTGTTTTATTGTTTGGCACTTTATGTTCACTCGTAAATAAGGTAATTAACAATTCAATGACAGGTACACATGTGCTTGTGTGAGTCCCACTAACCTGCTCCACTGGGTCTGACTGACGTAGTTTCAAAGTGTGGGTGAAGTTCCACACTCATGGAGGATGTGGGAACCCCAGGCACAAAACGACATTTTGTGTGTGTTTACGTATGTGTGTGTGCATGCAAAATGTTGGTTTGCACACAAGCACACCCACAATTTCACACACTTAACCACATATCCTGAGGCCTACACCTTTTTATGGTTAAACATTAGCTGTTGTAGAAACACAGATGAAAGCATCTGATATTTGACTCATATTTTCTTCCAGAAAATATTACAGTTACAATACTGCATGTGTTTTTTTTATCAATCATTTACACTAAATTCACACTATTACTTCTCTTTTGTTATTTTGTATAATATTATATAACGATCGTAATTTCAAAATGTTTTTGTATTTATTATCATTTTACTGCTACAACAGTCAAAATCAATAAGATTTCATGTCATTTTTCCCTGCATAAAACAATAGTGATGATCGTGACTTGTGTTTAGCAACGTCTCATTTACCTAAAATGGTTGTTTCCATTCATTTTCCAACCAGGCTGTGAAAGAGAAAAATGCAAATTACAGTACATTTTGTGGAAAATGTTTCAAACAGTCTCATGCAATTTTAATTTCACCCCTCAGACTCAGTGTTTGATTCTATGCTAAATATTACCACAAAGACAGACTTTTAATCTTTTGCAGAGGACAGGATTTGATAGTCTGTTATACAGTGTATATCTGGAATGTGTTGAAAGATAATAGAAACCTCTTCAGTGAGTGTGGCAGGACACACTCGCTGCTGCTGCTGATGCTGCTGCTGGGTGGTACAGTGGCTCAGTGGTTAATGCTGCCACCTGACAGCAAGAAAAGTAGGTTTGAATATCGGGCCTGTAACTTGATCACAGTCTGTGATCTGTGGTTGATGTAGCTGTATGATGTGAAGTATTCAGTATTGTTTTGTCTGTAGATTTTACAGTCTTACTCATCAGTGCAGCGTGTACAAGCTCAAGGCATCAAAATTCCTGTACTGTATAATGTTGTGCCCCAGGGATGGATCATAGGACCACTGTTGTTTTGGGTTTATATACATAGTCTAAGTCAAAATGAACCTGATATAAATGTTGATGGTAGTATTTACTGCTTCTTTGACCTAGTATAGTCACGATATCAGATTTTTGATACACGATTATCATGGCCAAACAAATTCACGATTACGATATTATCGTGATATCTATAGAAATTTGAAAAAGAAACTGCTACCAGTCTTATCTTAACATTTGTTTAGTGTGTTGTTGTTTTTTGGCAAGTAAATTTGCCTCAAAATATGAGTACAGGGCAGGTGGAGAGAGTGTCTGCAACCGTAACTGTAAAAACAAAAGTGTACAAAAAGAACAATCACTATCAGCTACTCAATGACAAGTGAAAAGGCCACCAGATGAACAAAAAAAAACTAAAAAAAAAAAAAAGAAAAAAGAAAACATACACAAGGCCAAACATCTTTGTGGATTATCATGACATTATTGTGTGTGTTATAACAAAATATTAATATTTCATATTCTAATATCACCGTTATTGTGAATATCGCAAAATTGCGACAGCCTAAATCTGAACAGGGGTCTCCTGAACAAAAATGAAAGGCAAAGAATAGGAAAGTTACTTTTTTAATGTTGTATGTTTGTGTTATGTTATCTGTTTCTTTATAAATATTTTTCAATTGTTCTCTGTCATTTTAACCTTGTTTTACTATATGTTAAACTAAACTTAATCTGAGATTTTTTTAAGTAAAATCAAAACAGTAACTTACTTTGCTACTATTACTCAAGTAAAAATATCAGTACCTCTTCTACCCCAGCTCATCAACAGTGAATTTATAATAGATTTATGATGTAATTATTTCAGTCTTTGTGTCCTGTTGCCATTTGTGTACAGGATTTAGCCATGCTCAGCTCGACAGGTTGACGCTCACCATTGTGCTTGGAACAGGAACACACAAACTGCTTAAGTGGCAGTTCTGGCAGGCTTACCACCACGAAGCTGAAGGATATTTTATTTACAGGTATTTATCGTTTTTATTTAGCACTTCTAATTGTTTGCTAACTAGCTAATTACCTCAGCTAAATGTTACCCACCCACTGGGTTGAGTGGTTGAGTTACAGTTGTTAGCTTGCCCTTCGAGTAGCTAGTTAGATAGCTAGCTAGCTTTAGCTAACGTTTCTTGATACAGTCTGTAACATTAGCAGTTATCTAAACGTAGAAAGTACATTTAAGTAGCTTTAACTTCTCAAGTACTGCACTTCTCAAGTACAATTTCGACTTACTTGTACTATACTTGAGTATTTATATTATAAGCTACATTATAAAATACTCCACTAGCTAACATTCAGAGGCAAACATTAGACTTTTAATACTTATTTGCTAACTTCAGTTAAAGGTGAAATTTGTGTGAGCTTCATAGCAGCTCTACCTTACAATTTTACCAATTCACAGCAACAGTAACCAGCAGTTGTCAATATAGAGTGCTGTAGTCATGACGTAACAAGCACTTGTTTTGCTTTTTGAAGCGTAAATTAAATCACCAGAAGTAAAAATCTAGCTTACACTTTAAACAGACTACATTGGGGTCGCATGATTTAAATGTCATGTCATACTACACAATTACCAGACAAATTTCTATAAACTGATCAGTCTACAGGTTGTAAAGTCGGTTTGCAACTGAAGTCGGTCTGTAAAGTCGGACAAGTGAGTAGATGAGTGGTCGTGTTTGGCATGATGACGTTTCTGACCCTGACAACTATGGCAGTCTCATTCAGCCACGTGTTAGCAGCCGCCATTTTCAAGACATGTAAGCCTGTTATAATTCAAATATAGGACATTAAGAATGTATAATATGTCATAGAACAAAACGTGTAAATATCTGAAGCCTGTGGAAAAACATGCAATGTACTACATAAAATAACTTTGCAGATGCTTTGACTGAATGCCATTTACAGTTTATGATCTGTGGTTATGTGCGTTGGCTTTGTACATATTTTATTGTTCCACTGTCTTTTTTCTTTACCTCATCCTGGCAGTTCGCCCTTTAACTGTTGCTGTTTTATGGTTTCAAAATGAGTGGTCAGAAACCTGTCGGGATGTGCTGCTGACTTCCGTCTCTGTTATTTCTCCCTGGCACAACAGGCAACTGCTCACCTACGAGCAAAACCGTCAATCTCTGCCAGCTCTGAAGCTGGAACTCCTTGGATGACCACTGACCTCGGACCTCACTGTGGAGCGTGAGTATGTGTGTGGAGTTTCCCTTTGGTGATAAATACAGTATCACAGATAAAACAGTGCAAATACTAAAACAATATTTTGAAAAAACCTTCACAAGAGCTGTCATCTCAATTCAAGGGATAAAAATATGCGTTGGAAGGAGTGGAACAGTGTTTCTTTGAGATGAATGGAGAGAGAGATGCAGAGCGTGGGGGGAGATGTTTTCCTGGCAGGCTGGGATTAGATGCGGTTCCATAAATATGTTGGGCAGCTTGGTATACTTTGTGCCCAGTGGTAAAAATAGGCCTTCTTCCCGAGGGAAGTGATGACGTCTGCAGCCTGCCTGCATCATCAGCCACAAGTCGGCTTCGTCCTCATACTGGAAGAGGCAGAGAGACAAAGTGTGGGGGGAGCATCAGTGATCGCCATGGCAACACATGCAGAGTGACGCAGGTAGAGGCAATTGAAAGGGAGAGAGGTGGTGATTGGCTGGCAACTGCAGCGGTGTTTGTCTGTGTAGGGAAGAGATGTGTGGGTGGTAAAAAGAAGAGGAGGAGGACTCAATAGCCCAGCACTGAGATTAGCACCCGCACCCCCAACACACACACACACACACACACACACACATACAGTCCAAGCCTGTTAGCACGGTCAACAATTCAGCCTAGCAATGAGATGATATGATTTAGCACGCTTCTTGAGCACTGACTTCAGAGGAGGTGGAAAATAGTGTTTTTTCTCCCTCACAAATGCCATCTTGGTTATTATGCATGCATGCATTTTGGGAGGAAAATATTCCCCACATGCACTCAACATATCCTGCTGTTTCATTTGAGAGCCATTAAAATAGACCTTTTGGCAATTCAGCTGCTATTGCAAGGCATTAGTCCTGAATTTAATTACATTTTAAAGGTTATTCTGCCCTCTAGTCTTCTTCTTTACTGCAGTTTGTCCGCCAGTGTTCTTGTTTCATCTCTCCCAGTAGCCTTTTACAATCCTTCCAATCATGGTTTGCTGTATAGACTGATGAATGTTACATTTTTCTCCTGTGGATTGTGACCACATTCATAGTCCAATGCACAATTAATGTAGTTACATGCATAAATCTCAGGAAAGGGTTATACACACACACAAAAAAACTAAAACAAATGCCAACAAAACATCTGCAATTAGCAGGAATGTGTACTGTGTTGCCTGCATGTGGCTTTGTGTGTGTGTTCTCGTATGTCCTAATAGTGCAGGATGAGATACAGACAATACAGGGACCTGCTTATCAGAACATTGAGTTGAAACATATTTGCAAAAAAAAGGATTAGAAAAGAAATCATTCTTCACTCGGTCAAGTGGCAAGCATAAGGTCGACATCAACATCATTGTCATTTGGGCTGAGAGAGCAGACATGGCAGAGTAATGGTGGGTGACATAGGTAAACTGGCAAGGAAAAGGTAGTGACTAAGGGTAATACCAGGGCCATGGGGAACAGTGGTGAGGGCAGGGTAGATGTTACAATGATGGCTGAGTCAGGAAAGCTCTCCAGTGACATCTGCTGGACAAGATCTGAAAAGACAGGACAGACTGAATGCATGGAAATGACATTGCAGGATTTTCTTATTAGACATGATTCATATTAATATGATGCCTTTTTAAAGCAAATCATTTAGTTAATCAAGCGTGTCAGATGATTTCCACTTTGGAGGTCTTGAATATCACACCATGCTTAATATGTTACATACAACTTTTAACATAAAAAATTCATCCTCATGTGTTTAGTGTTGTTTGAATGAAGTGGTTTTAATTACTTAAAAACACATTAAGATTTAATCATAACGTCTTCTCACTATGGTTTCTTGACAGAGAATGAGGTTGAGGGAAATAAGAGGTTTTATCTGAGGCAGCCACACCTTTTCCTGTAAATGAAAACGAAAGTAAATGCATGACTCTTAGTAAGCTATATAAGCACATTTCTCTTCTCAGATTTTTGGTGTCAGCCACTGAAGGCAGCAGGGCAACCAAGGTAGGTTTTTTTTGTGTCACTGATTGTTCTCTATTCTTCTTTGTAAAAGTGATCTGTATAGTAATATCTGTAGAGACTATAGTGAAGTTGACAGTGGCATCTCATTATACAGAGCTGCAACGACTAGTCGATGAAAAGAAAATGAGTCTGGAGTTATTTTGATGATTTATTAATCATATAGGAATAGGGACCTATGACTATAGTACCACCTTCCCAAAGGTAAAGACTCGCTGTTTCTCTTTGTCATGTAAGAAATTAAGTGAAATAGCTTTGCTGATATGACAAAAAACAAGCAATTTGAATACATCTCATCATTTTTTTAATAGTTTTATATTGCGTACTTTGTAATGAAGCCTCACCTAGGTGAGACTATCATTCTGTGGTTGAAGAGGTCAGTATGGATTCTTGGAAATTGTAATTAACTGTTCAGATAAAAGCCAAAGCAGCCACACCTCCTACTGTAAATGTAAACCAAAGTAAATGCATGAGCCTCAGTAAGTTATATTAGCTTGATTATGAGCTCAGATTTTCAAGGCAAACAAAGTGGGTTATGGCAGAGTCGTACTGCATTGCAAAAGATTGTGGAGATATACCTAAGTGGCCTAAGTTTGCACATTTTTGCTTGTTTTATTCTCTTTACATTTATGTCATACTACCACTGTGAGAAGACTGAATTAGCCAGCCTCTGCAAAGTAGCCCCCATTGTTTGTTTCTGCTTTCATGAAGCTTATTGCCTTGTTATACAACTCACAAGGCTGTGGAACAGGTTAAGGATAAGGGTGTTGGACTTTGGCAATGAAAGTCCTGTTTAACAACATCCCTGGCAGCTTCCGACCTCTAAGGGTGTAGGCACACACACACATGGACGCACACATGCACGCACGCACACACGCACTTTGTGTAAGTATGAAACTAATAAATAAATACTAACTATATGTAAATCATTACGACAGGCTTAAATACACAATTAATAGAGTACTTTTTAAAGAAGTTGTTTTCTATTCTTTTTTATCATTGTAATTATATATTTATGTTAATGATGCGCTCTTCTTACTAGAATTTATTGTATTTACTGAATGCAAGTTTAAAGTAAGTCCGTATTTATTCTGCATGTTTAAGTTACATTACAACTACTGTTGGCAGAGCAAGTTAGTAATGGGCCTATTTATCAGATAATTTACACCTTGGAAGTCTTGAATACCGCATCATGCAAAATATGTTGAAAATACACAAAACTTCTAACACAAAAAAATATTTTTAATAGTTTTATATTGCATATTTTGCAATGAAGCCTCACCTAGGTGAGACTACCATTCTGTGGTGGTGGGTTGATAAAGAAAGCATCATAAGTAAATAGTATATGTGGCATTTCAAGTAGTATCATACATGGCATCTGTGCAGCTGTTACTGTTACTATTATAACACTGAGTGATGGTTCTTTTATTACTAAAATTGATATGTCAAACTCCATTTTTAGCTCATATTCATTATGTGTGCAGTGTTTAAATGTTTGTCTGATCATAATGTCTTCCCACGATGGTTTCTAAACAGGGAATAAGGTCAGGGGAGCTAAAAAGTTGTAGCCATAACAGCCACTCCTTTTAATGTAAGTGAAAATGAAAGTAAATGCATGACTCTTAATAAGCTATATAAGCACATTTCTTTTCTCAGATTTTCAGTGTCGACCATGTAAGGAAGCAGAGCAACCAAGGTAGGTTATTTGAAAAAGTTCATCCATTTCACTGACCAGTTTAAGAATAATCCATCAAATTATGCTGACTAGAATATTCAAGTAACGTTTCTGTAACAGTTAATCTGAGGTTAGTCATACTGAGATTTTTTAATGTTAGTATTACATTAAGTATTCTTTATATAGTATAGGATTAAAGTCAACTGTAAGATTCCTATTGAATGTTACGGGTGGTTTTCAGATTGTCCTGCACTGTGTCGTTCTGAAAGATTAACAAAGAGAATAAAAGAAGTGAAACAAAATAAGTCCAGTCCATTTAAATGTTACAATTTTTAACTTCCCTATTCTTATTAATATCTGTCTAAATAGGTGCAACATGTTTTGCCCTAAATGTCGACGTCAAGTGGAAAGGTCATATAGATTCTGTCCTGGATGTGCCTTCCAGTTATCTGTCTTGCCTCAAAATAGGACTCAAGGTAAGTTTACCAGCAAACTAATTTTTGTGAATTTCTCAGGGTCATTTGCTGTAGTAGACTTGCAAATAGGGATTGCTTATTGCATTATTTTTGTAGAGACCAGATATTTCTAATTTATATGTAATAAAATATTAATTGTTAAGCAGATGTGGACACGTCAGCACATCAACTCTTGGTCCTTGCAGAGGAGAACAACCAAAAGGAGGATCAAGATGTTAAAGAAAAGACTGCCCAGACAAAGGTGAAAAAGCTATGAAACAGTTATTGTACTGGCATAATTTTTTCACGATAATCTCTCATATTTAAAAGATAACTTTGAACAGAGCGACTACACAGTGTTCTTTCCTTATCACAAGCAATCATTGCTTCCTCTTCCTGTAACTGAAACTTTGTTCTGCTTATATCGACATTATCTTGGGTTGTAAACAAGCTCATGAAAAAAGGAGAACAGGATTCTGCTATGTTGTGTGCCTGTCTGCAGCTTTTTATCTAAGCTTACTGTGACAGCTTTATCTTTACCCATTCTTCCTTTTAGTTGATCAAGTTGGCAAGAATGAACATGTCCATTTATGGTTGTGTTGACCCTTTTTTTTATCTGACAAAAGCACCGTACAGTACAGACACTCCTCAGAGTTCAGCTATGCAACTCTGATAAATGCACTGCATATCCAATAGCGCCTTCACAATTAAAGACTTCAACTGGTTCACAGTTGTAAGGCTTTTAATGTAAAACAGCAACTGCTGGTATGTTTGGTTTGCATCAGCACCAGCTTCACACAGCTACAATGCCACTGGTCGTGTCTATAATGTCAATTTCTGGATATTAAATGATCATATGCAGTTTTCTGTTGTGATCCCAGTAACATCTGTTGTTAAAGTGTCCTGAAGTATCATATCACACGGGATGTTTGATTCTAAAGAGAACAAATTTTAATTGTAACTATTCTAATCAAATCAAAAATCAAACAAAAAGACGGCTCACGCACTGCAGGGATCCAATATCCACTTATTTAATATATATATGTATAGATATATTTATGTGTGTGTGTACATATAGATATAATATATATGTATAGATATATATGTATAGATATATGTATATATATCTATACATAGATATATATATATATATATATATAGATATATATAGATATATATCTTTTTGAAGTTTAAACTGTTACATTAAGTTATCATAATATCAAGCAGACCCGCCAAGTTCAAACTGCAAATTGACCTAACTTGTTATGGGTGCTAACTTAATTAACATAACTAACTTAGTTAGATATGAATGACATGGCATTCCCTTTATATTTTTCTAATATTTTAAACATATTTTCTTACTCATTGTGGATATTTTACCATTTTCTTAACTTGTGTTCTGAACTGTTTTGGAAGAACTATCATTCTTTCATATCTGCTATGCTAATCTTTCCAGCAGCAGTCGACTAGTGATGACTTTGAGCCAGCCAGAGCTACACCACAGGACCCATCAGATAACATTGCTTGCCAAGTCACACTGGAAAAAGGAGACACACCTTCATCCCCCAATCTGACATGCTCAGTTGGTGAATCAGTGTCTACTGCAAAGCTACAAGTCACAGATGCTTGTAAGGAGGAAGAAAGGCTATCTGCTACAGCTCCTGAATGTGACTCTCAACCATGCGTTGAGGCAGTCCCTGGATCAAGCCTGTCTGTTTCCACAACCCTGCCCTTCCCTACACCTGCAAGTGATAACCTGACAGAGCAGGAAACAGACGGCCCACCAGATATAAGTACAGAGGACAGCCCTAATGCAGTGCAAATTCCTGGTGACATTGAGTCTGGGCTGTTGTCTACTTCTGCATCATCACTAACATCAACTAAAGAAATTGGCCCCACTTCATCAGAATCGTCTGAGCAAACACCTCCAGTATGCGGTCCTGTGTCAAAGCAGTCTGCCTCTGAACGAAATACAGATATGACACAAAGTCTCTCTGGGAGGCCAGATGAAAAAACTGACTATTCAGACTCTTATCAGGGGCAGCTGCCTATTGATGATTTACACACAGCCAGAGAGGGTGGTACATCGCATGACCAAACAGATAACACTGCTGGCCAGACACCTAAAAAATGTGATTCAGTATCAAAGCAGTCTGCCTCTGAGCAAGATAAAGATAAGGCAATCTCTCATGAGACAGAAAAACTCTTTGCAAGACCAGATGATAATGAGAATCACATCAAAACTGAACAGCATGAACTTGTGAAACAAGTTTTCAGGAAAGAAGACCAAGCAGCCAGAGATGACACTTGTTGCTCAGATGATCAAAGTACCAAAAAAGTGGAGTATTCTGCTGATCCATGTCCAGTAGCAAAGGAAACAGCCAGAAACACTGAGGTAGTTATCGGTGAAATACATTAACCCTCAAAAACTGACTTGAACCCTGAATTTTAAGCTTATAACACAAGACTTTGTACTGCTTTTATTCGTTCTCTACAGAAACACTAAATGATAATCATGGTAGTAATAACATTTCCAGATTTCTGTAACTATTTTAATTCGAGTCCCATTAAAACCTTGGTGTTTTGGCAACAAGCATGTATACAGGCTTTTAACTGTATAATGTTAATCGCCTGCCTCTTTAGCAACCACAACCAACTATCAAGTGGGGGTTACTTACTTTCAATGCTTTCATTGAATAGCGAGGACAATAAAATTTGAGTTTCACGCGTAAAATGTGACGATATACTGGTAAAAGTCTACCTTTTAGCTGCAAATGTTAGACATTAGATATTGTAATATCCCGGTAATCTGATCAGGGCTTTGTTTACTCTTCGAAATTTTATTCTTCTCACAGGCTGTCGACACCACACAGGCACAGCAGCCAGTCAACAGGGATGTCGATGTCTCCAATTCACCAGTGCCCTTTTGCCCTGATAAGAAGGCAGGAAATATCTTGGAAATGTCCATTGAACATCAGGCACAGCAAATGTAGGTTTTGGGTTATATTATATTTACTGTATATGCATGATTTTCTATTGTATTTCTTATCTACTATCTTCTTCAAAATACTTTGATATTTTATTATGTTAACATTTACCTATTTTTTTTTTCTTATTTAGTTTATCAAACAGCGAATGTATGCCTGTGTACTTCCATGCTGTCACTTCCAAAAGTCTTCAGTTCGATCCAGAAAAGGATGCGATTTATTTTACGTGTGAAAGATTGTATGGAAGTTGGGATCAAAGTGGTCTGCGATTGTCCTCTAGGTATGAGTTTCTGAAAAACATATTTTACCATAACCCTTTTGTCAACTCTCCACCAAAAACCAAAGGAACAATGAAATCAGATTGATTTATGACAGTGATTATTATTATTATTATTTTAAAGTTTTCCTCACTACCCAACAGCATAGTGACTGTTCATTCATTTGATTGTTTTCTTGGAAATGATGGGTTTGTCACATTTCCCTGTCCCACCACTAATAATGACTGCTGTGTTTCACAGACCACTAAGGGACAAGAGATATCTTGTTGAAGGACGAGTTATGATTCCCAAGGACATAATTCATGAGAGCATACCCTACAAATACTTCATTTTCAAGCACAGTGACAATGGCCAGAAGAGCACTTTTGAGACCATCTACCACGAATATGGAAATGAAAATATCTACAGGTGCCTGAAAATTAGAGAGGAGTTTTTAACACATGAAGGTAATCTAGATTCATTTTCTTACACTTAAAGGCTCAACAGCAATTTCTAGTCAGAGCCTAACTGATAAATCAGCTTTGCAGATATCAGACAGTATTATCTTATTGTAGATTATTGATGTTGGCATTCATTTTCATTGATAAATGCTGTACAGAAATGCCTCAAAAGATACACTTACCAAGGGGGACTGTGACGGTTTGTAGGTTTGTAGATGGGCCCAAAAGCGAACAGTCAGACAGGAGAAGGTTAAAAGGTGATTTATTCAACAATCAGATGAATATTTGTGCAGTTCAGGGGTAGCTTGTTGAAGCAGGTGAAGAGGGCTCTGTGAGGAAAGGGTTACTTGCGGTCATGAAGCTCCAGAGCGTGCAGAGAAGCGAAGTGGCTGGCTTGGTTATGTGCGGGGTTACCAGTGAGTAGACGGGGTCCTGAGAGCGTCTCGGCTCGGGGAGTCTCGAGTGGAGTGTGGCGGGTGGCAGAGGTGTGCAGGCAGGAGGCTGGTTGGGTGAGAGGCTAGACAGCGTGGAGAAACTAACACTGGGGAGGATGAGGAGAAGAACAGGGTTAACGCAGGTAGAGATACAAAGTAGCACTAGCAAAACCAAAAGGACAATGGATGCTAAGATCTAGGACAGCTGCTAAACAAACAGGAAGACAAATGTGTCTGCAATGCTAGAAAGTGGATATAATATAGATTATCAGATGGGCTGTTTGGGATCAGAGTATATTTTTCTGTTACTGTGTATCCAATCAGCTCTACAGATGTGTATGTCTGCTAATATGAATTGCATGTAAAAGAATTGACCATGTTTTCATTAAAAATACTTTGTTTTTTTAGAGAGATCTTAAAGCATATGTGCAGCAATGAGTTAAAGGAATTTATTTGTCCCCCTTAACAAACACATAATTACATTAGATCTTAGTAAAATCAACAGTGCCAAATGTGATCATAACAAAGTTATGACAAAGTTAAGACAAAGTTGGGGTGGAGGGAATATCTTCATTGACAAAAGAAGTGAGATGTGAGATTATTCAGCTGGTAGCCAAGCAGCTAAAGACTGAGCCAATGATGGGGACGCATGAACATGAAAGTAATTGATGCCAATCAGCTGATGCAAGTGATTTGAGTACTCTCTGAACAAACACAATGCTCCATTTGTACATACTGGTTTGACATTCTATTGAAAGCCTTCTGTCCTTTTGTTAATCTGTGTCTAGGGGAGTGGCACCAGTTTGATGATATGATCCATCTGAAGCTTAAGAAGCATATTTTTTCCTGGGAGTCTTTAACGACTACAGACGTTGTCACAGGAAGAGACCTAGCTGGCAGGGTGATGCTGAAAATCATCCTTGATCTTCTTGAAACTTGGAAGGAACCAAATGTGGACAACTTCTTTCTCCTGCTACAACAGTTCTATGATACATACAGTTTTCCTGCACTGATAGCATTGCATGAAGGCATGCTAAAACCATGGGGATTGCCATATGGTGAAAAACAGGTAAATCAGGGGTTTTATTCTGGAAAAAACGGTTTCCAGCAAGAATTATCATCAGAATAATCAGAGTATAAGTGTAACAGAGGGGTGGTTGTGGCTCAGTAGGTTGAGCTGGTCATCCACTAATCAAAAGTTGGTAGTTCAGTGATTGTGCATAGAAATATTCTGGGATGATTTGGATAGAAAGTACAGTATTGCTCCTGATGAGCGGGATGGCATCTGCAGGGCACCTTTTGCCATCAGTGTGTGAATATATGAATGCGACATGTCTTGTACATTACTTTGAGTGGTTGGTTGAAGTCTATTTACATTGGTTGTTTTTTTCTTCCTTTACCTTTTCTAGGTCAAAATCCTGCTCAAACGTCTTGTTCAGGCAACAAAAGCTCTCTCAAACCCTATGCATGCAGGAGTTGTTAGTTTGCTCATTTGCAGCACTTATCTGAAAGACAGCATGACAGAGCAACTGTCTGATCTATGTGATCTTCTTTGCCTGCCTAATAAACCACCACACCATTTCTCACCTTGGTGGAAGGACTTTGCAAGCCCTATAGATGAAAAGAGGTAATAAATGTGTGATTTAAGTCATATAACAATTGTTACTAATACATTATCATGATAACAATGAAGATTATAACTTAGAAATAAACAACAGACAACAAAACAAGAAATGATTAAAAGCTAAATGTTACCAGAAGACCCACAGATTTAAGTTTTATGAGAAGAGCTTTATTATTTAACCTGGAAATAATATTAGTCAGAGGACCTTGCTAATTTATCTCATACACAATCAAAGTTCAACTTGGCGTCAGTTTTTCAGTTTATTTTTTTCAATTAATATAGAGTAGTTGGGGATCAGTAGTCACAAACAATACTTTACAGAGAAAATAGGAAGTTAGATTTAAAAATCCAGTAGTTTTTCTGTGCGCATAAAGGGCTTATTTCTCTCAAATTCTGAACACAGATTTGTTAAACCAGTATTAGTGAGCACTTTCCTTTGTCAAGATAATCCAACCACCTCATAGATGTGGCATATCAAGATGTTGATTGAACAACAAGATTATTGCACAGGTGTGCCTTCATGTGTCTGGGTGGCTGGCCTCTGGCAATTGTGCAGATGAAAAAGCCTGATGTGTTGGTCCTGGGTTGAGGAAGTTCCATGTGGGCTGCAGTTTTTAGGCAGGTTGGATGTTGATGAAAATGGCTTATGGTAGTTAAATGAATATTCAGTTAAAGGCATTAGCTCTGGTGGACATACCAACAGTTAGCACGGTAACTACACACTCCCTTGCCAGGCTTGCCACATCAGTGGCACTGTTTTGTGTGAACTGCATATTTAAGAGTTGCCTTTTATTGTGACCAGTCCACGGCACACCTGTGCACTAATCATACTTTTTAATCTGCATCTTGATATGTCACACCAGTGCTCACCAACCTGGATTTTGACAATTTTTTGCTCAAAATTTGAGAAAAAATAGCCTTTTGTGCACACAGAAAAATTATTTCATCTTTTACTTAAACTTGTGAAAAATGAAAGCAAAAACTGTATTTATTTTCCCTATCCATCCATGCTAATCTGTTTTTTTGTTCAAACAGAGTTTATTGGTCTCCAAAGTAGATAATGTGTCTTTCATTGAAGTGCAATAATTAGTAGTGAGATTATTCCTACAAATCTTAATTTGCTTAAACTAAGCCAATGTACTGTGTTAAGAAGTTGGCTATATCAGCCTACAGAAGGACATACTTTTTCATGTTGTGCTTGCAATAATTCTGTTTTTTCTCAATATAAGAAGCTGTCATGAGAACAAAACTGTTGACAAGGCTAGCTCTAATTACTTAACTTTTACTCTTCGGACACCCATCAAATCTCTGTTAAGGAAGCGCTATTTCTCTGACAACATAAAACTAAAATGTAAGTCAATAATAGAACTTGCATTGTGTGGTCAAATATACTTGACACATCAAATGAGTGACCACTGAGAGTTGGAGGCAACAGAACGGAGATTTACTCTGAAATCCATGCAAAGTATATCTTTGGCTTTGTTAAGAGATGTTATGTCCATCCTGAAACACACCATTACCGGTGGTGGCAGTAATGTATCATCCTATTGCTCACCACCAGTGTCATTAATTAAAAGAATAGGAAGAAGAGGAGACGCAAGTGTTTTTCTATTATTTTGGTGGTGCAGTTTAGAGGCTGAACCTTTAGAAAACATGAAACCATTTAAAAAACCCAGTGGACAGGTAAACTTTGCAAATATAAAGCAATTGCCTTGACCCTGAAAGCATGCAAAATGTATTTTGTTCATTGTCTTTAAAATGCAGATCTGAGCACAGTTGATAATATCTTTCAACTACAGAGAAAAAAACATATCCTAAACATGTATTATATGATAATATTTGAATAAACAACATGGTTGGCTTTCCAAATATTAAATACATTTTCCACTGTAAATATAATGAAACTAAACACTGACTTCTCTGCTGGTGTAGAGTTGCAGATGCTGTTGAGATGCTTTGCAACAGTGCTAGACAACATCACAATGAAAAGTGGCTGTTGGTCATCCCTCTGATTCACTTACTGAGAGGTGAAAGCAAGCCATTTCAAGAAGTTCCACCTTGTGACTCCTGGACAACACTTTTCTCCAGAGATGGTAGTGTTAGGTAGGTGGAAGTGTTTTTCTCCTCCAAAGACTTGTTGACGAACAGAACCTTTTGAAATATCTGTATAATGTTTAACCAAATTCATTATTTGGTTAAACACATTTGAATATCAGTGGTCCCATATTAAATGAAATTGTTAATGTTTTGTCCTCATATTTCATGACCCCGAACTTGTTTAAGCAATAAGTCAACATTTTAGAAAATGTGTTGTCACTGTGAGGTTGCCAGGCAACCAACAGACACCCTAGAAAGTGACTAGCGTGGGACAAAAATAGCATGTTTTTTGTGTATTTTATTTCATGTTGAAAGTTTAGGTAAATGTATTTTTGGTTGGTTCCCAACACTCACCCTGGCAATATCTTGATTTAAAAAAATATTTTTTCATTTCACCACCTTGTCACCGCAATCAACTCTGATTTTTAAATTAGGAGTGTGGCTCAGATTATGAAAGACCATGCATACCTGGCAGACATTGATCGTCTTCTTGTGCACTCTTGGATGTCTTTGCTGCCTGTGGAAGAACTAACAAGTTTCATATCCAGCGTGAAAGTGGATCTCCTAGACATTCTAAAGTATCTGCAGTTCAGTATCAGTTCTGGAATAACTCACTCCAAATACATGGTATGTATCCTAAAGTGACTATAACATTTTATTTTTTCTAATAAAAGTGTATCAAATGGAAATGTGAAATCAATGTGACAATGTTAAAGGAGTTGCAATTGGAGAGGACCCTGCAGAGAATATTCAGCAGAATGTGTAGCTTTGCTCAGCTCTATGGAGCTTTACAAAGAGTAAAGTTTGTGTTTTGTTTAAATTGTACCACTCTCACAGTGTCAGTAGTCCTTTTTACAGTATCTCTTCAAGGTGGGAATGTTGCGCTGTTATTCAGCCTCACCATTCTGTATAAAAGGTACAAAGACAGAGTAGGAGGTAAATGTTGTTCAGCCACTGAGTCAGCTGCAGAGGTAGTGACAGGAAGTTCGGGAGCTCATTCCCCTCTGAGCAGAGGAGGAGCTCAAACGCCATATCAAAGGGACTGTAGATTAATGTAATTGTCACGTCATGACATTGTTATTAGGCTTGTTCATGATGAGCCAGGCTTGCACAGAAACAATCACTGGTGATCATTGCAGAGGAATCCATCTGAATTGACAGGGCTGTGATTTAGCTTGATTTTGGGAGTATTTTTCGAAAAAAATAATGCAGGAGTGCTTATAATATTGGTTTCTCACCGAGGCCAACCTCTTATGCAAGCTAATGGATGGTATATATGATGATTAATGAATACTCAACTGGGTGGTTTTGGGAACAATTAGGTGTAGACCAAGAAGATGTTTTTTCTTCAACATTGTTTTCTATTAGTGTTAATGATTTAGCTCTTCAAATTAAAGCTTCTAGCTTGGAAGTTAAAGTTGATGATCAGACTTTGAGCATATTATATGCATTTGACGTGGTTTACTTAACATGGAAAAGATCTGCAGATCATGCTGAAAATCATTTTATAATGGTGCTGCAAATGGAGACTAGTTTGGTAGACTTATTTTGGTTTAACAGTGCTGTCATATATCATTTCCATTAGTGGAGACATAGGATGGGAACCTCAAATATTTTATCCTTTGAATTGATTTGTGAGGATGTCTGGTTAGAGACTCGCTTAAAAGGCCCTTAATTGGGACATCTCACATGGTAATCCCTCAGCTACTGAGCTAGGTGAAACTTAAGAATGAAGTTCGTTTTTTTTTTGCTGTCCTGTCCATGAGGACATAAGGGATAATCTTTTGACTAAAAGAACATTTATGCTGATTTCTTTCTGCAGGATGATTATGAAAAACTTGAGTTGTGCTTTAGAAAGGGAACCTTTGCTGTAGCAGATTTTGTTTGTCAAGCTTGGGAGAGAAGGCAGAACATTCTGTATGAGACTGAGCAGCAAAATAACCTGTAATTTTGTAATGACATGAAATGTGTGAATGTTGCAATATGCAAATGTTTGCTAATAGATTTGACATAATAACTTGAAAACTGTGACCAAGAAAACCCTTCATTATAATAATGACCTGAAATAATTGCAGGTTTAACAGCTACCACTTGCATGAATCTCCTTTCACTGTTGAAGTACTGTATGTCTTCAAATTATGTTTGTTCTGTTTTTTGTATTACAGGCTTTAAGACAATTGGGAGATGTTCTTATTGACAGAACAAAACATTGCAGTAAAAGGTAAAAAAAAACAACCAAAAAACCCTGTACCTGTCACTGTTTGATAGTATCTATACAGTAATGCCTACACATTTCAGTGTCTATATTACTTTAGACATAAAAAAACATTTCTCATCAATAGATTTTTTTCCCCATAGTTTTGGTGACACAGAAAAATATGGAGAGCATTGCCTGAAATCTGCAGCAATGCTTCTTGGGTCTGTCTGCCGCCACATAACAGATCCAAACCGCTATGATGTTCCAATGGTCTTCCTTGATCTTGTCTGTCAGATTTTCAAGGCGTACAACCACACTGATTCCCAGGTGAGACTCAACTGTCTGTCTGTTGGACAGGCCTCATATTTATGTTTCCAAGCCAGTCAGGACTTGAAACGCTTGGCACAGTTTGCAGCTGTAGGGAGCATGGTCAAGGTCCAAGAGTCAAAAGCAGGGTCTAGAAGACAAGAACAAAAGGGAGAGTTCATAAAGTGTCCTGTGAATATGAGGAGGTGTCTAGAACCACAGTGGTCCCCTTCTGTACCTCTCTGTACCAGTCTTAAACTTTTGTATTACTCCAAATTATTTTTAAAGAATTTATAAAGCTTGTTATGATTCTGACGTTTATATATTTGCAATGTAGCACTCTCTGCTGTTTAATTATACACCATATTTAAAGCAACATTATGAAACTTTTTTACCTTAAAGTGACATTTCAGGTCTTTAGATGTGGGATTGTATTAGGTATTTATCTGTAGTCTGTGTATTAACTGCAGTAGATGATCGTCAGCTCTCCAGCTGTGTGGAGAAGTAGCGCGTAGCACCAACAGGGAAGCAAAGCATTGTGCTGCTAAACTGCCAGTTTTGGGAATGTATCCCCGGTTGTGATGTGTTTAAGTCTTATGTCTTATTTCTGATGTCCCTCAGTGAAAGGCAGGGTACAACATGTAAAAATACTGACTAGCTAAGTATTAATGCTTAAATGCAAGCAGTGCAATATTAGACAATGTTAAGGTTTATTTTCATTAAATGTTCTTATTATTATGTAAAAGCAATTCAAAACCCATAGTAACTTATAACTGCTATTCCAGTCAAGAGAAGAGTCAATTGGGGAGACATTCGAAACAATGAGGGAATGGCGGAGAAAAACATTCAGTAACAAACTGCTTTGTAAATCACAGTTTTCTGCACCCATTGAAATAGAGGTAAGCCAAAATCAATTGCAGTAATGTATATGTTGTTCTCTGTTCTACTTAAAATATGACATAGCTGACCAACTATTAAAATCTGTGTCACTCTTTCTAGGTATGGAAAAAGTTACTCTCACTATCGTTCAGTCATGAGGAACTCGATTCAGTCTGGAGAGCTACTTTCATGGCTGATTTTGAAGGAAAGCTAAAACAAGTAAGATTATTTTTGTGTTTGTATGCCTTAAATGTGAACTTATGAAACAAAACTGAGGACGTGTGCTTGTGTGCTAGGAAAAGCCAATGGATCAAATTGGAGTATACTCCAAAAAGATGGAAGAACTGAGCAAGACAAGTCCATTGTTATGCAGTACAATGGAGAAATGTGCATTGGAGGCAGTCACGGATATTTGTCAGGTATGATTTTGATAAGTAGTGAATAAAAGTTACAGAATGCTTTTAAATCACATAATGTAAAGGCTTATGTATATTCTGTTTGTGTGTTATAAACATAACAATTCATAAACAATTGTAACCAATGAGGCAGTTAAGAAACTTCTCTAAGAACTTTAAAGTAGGGTCAGATGGGTTAGGGTTACTCACTAAATATCTCGCCCACAACAGCATCTAATATCACAAGTAATAGCCTGTCAACACTGAATAAAGCAAAGTACTTAAGTACATTACTTGAGTAAGCTGTAGTTAGTTAAATTCTATCACTGGTTATTCTCAACTTTGACATTAGTTAATTTATTTTTACTCCAAATGTATATTGGTTCTTATTATCAGTTATCTTTCTCTTTGTATACTAATGATCTGTACTGGCCCTGAAAAAAACATATTAGTCGACCCTTACTTTAAAGCTCTAGTATTACAAGATCTTAATTAATAATACCTGTAATAAATGACTGACAAAGACACTTCACGACCAGAATGATTCTTGTGCATGTCTCTTGCAATAAAGCAATTAATTAAATCAGCAGATCGCTCTTATTAACAAGATTTTGAGCTCTCAATGACAAATACTTGGAGTATGTTGTGCAATGATTTTTTTTCTCGTGATTATTTTCTGATCAGGATAAGTCTGGCGGAGCCATCTCAGCTCTTTTGAAGAAACATGATATCACAAAGTTTGGGAAGTTGATGTCTGTTGTTGTGCTGAAGACATGGCCCACAGATGTTAATGGAAAATACATTGAGGCGGAGGACTTGGTTCTTGAGCACCTTTTAAATTGGCCCATATCAAAAACTGTCTTTAAAATGACAGGTAAGTACCTGTAACATAAACATAGCACAAAAAGTAAGGACATTTGTGTTTGGTAGATTATTTCTTTGTTGTAACAATGCTTCTTGGCAATAAATCTTATACCATTGGAAAGCATGTTTATTTCCCTTTTAAATGGTGCCACATTTGTAAGGAACATGCATTTGTGGGATGAGCAGCAGAGCTGAGTATGTGGGTTGCGCCCATGAAAAATTTGTCAAATCTTCTCTGCCAAACAGCTTATTCTGCTGTTGACTCTTGTTTGGTGTTGTTTGGTGGATTGGATGATTGAAGTCTGAAGAAACAAGACATATGCGCAACCCACATACTCAGCTCTGCTGCTCATCCCACAAATGCATGTTCCTTACAAATATGGCACCATTTAAAAGGGAAATAAAAGGGAAACAGGCTTTCCAATGGTATAAGATTTGTTGCCAAGAAGCATTGTTACAGCAAAGAAATAATCTACCAAACACAAATTTCCTTACTTTGTTTTTCGGTTGGTTTTGTTACGCCTTTTTTCCAGGTGCAAGTGCAAGAGAAAAACTAATCAACAAATTGTCAGATGAAGCGCAAACAAGGATAACTCTGGGAAGTTCAACATTCAAATCTGTGTCAAAGAAGTTCCTGACTGGCGAGATCCAAATTAAAACTTTAAATCAAATCGTCCAGAGAGAACATGTATTTGTTGACTTGCTGAAGATAGGTGAGTACGAATATCTGTTTTTGCTGCTCTTCCTCCAGAAACCTCTCTTCCTTGAGTTTCTATTTCTTCTTCTTCTTTTACTAATTCTTACTCCAGGCAGTTACATATGCAACTATCAAGTGACACAGGAACAGTAAATACTTTAAGATCTGTTTCTGTGGCACTTAATGGTTGCATACCATTTAAGTCACAGTCTGGAGCCCTGTCTTTACCTGGAAGGAAGGTAATAAATAAAATAGATTTTTGAAAAATGAGGGATTGTCATTGTTTGGGCCATAGACTTTAACCAAATTGACGTATTCTCTCAAAACAGTGCCCTCTACCTCCACCTAACAGCTGCAAAAGAAATTGTATTATTCAAGAGGAATGACACAGATTTGTGAACCAATAACCCCTCTAGAGTGCAATCATGTTTGCCCTCTTTTGTACCTTCAGAGAGTCGTCCCCCAGTAAATGTATCGGGAGGATAAAAACAGTACATGATTTAGGCTGCTTTAGCCTGGTAATATCCTGTTTCAACTTAGTCATTTTAACCAACCCCCTTATATTTCTATGGTTCTTTAATTGAAGTAATCTTAAACAAATGTCAAACCTGATTATACACCATAGCATCAGCTCCATACTTTAAATAAAAATGTTGGTTAATTGTGTGAGTTACCTTGAAAGTGTGCCATTGTACAGAGTTACATTCTGAAAAATACAAACATATTTCCTTCTAATAATGCAGATAGTTTTGTTTTTGCTTGATCTGGTCTTGAGATATCCATCATTGATTGCTGCTCAGGATTCCAATAGGAAGTACTAGTTTTCTAATAAATAAGAATCATTAAAAACTTATTGCAACAACACTGCTGTTAAAATTTTAAAACTTAATTCTTTAGTGCTCTCAGTATCACAAACAAATGAACATTCACCACCATGGTATTGCAGGACCATTAATGGTTTTAGTAGTTGATATATAAAAATCTGGTTAAACAAAACTATCTGCGTTAGTGTCTGTTTTTACAAAAAAGGCTGTGTGTAGGTCCTTTGTCATGTTACAGGTGTTCGTGAGTTCTTAAAAGTTCCACCTAGGAGTGATATCACCTCTGGACCTCTTAGATTACTTCATTTCAACTTTCTGAGCTCCAAAATGTCATTGTTGAATACTGACTGTATGTGTATATGCATCATTATGCACCATCACAGTTCCAGTGGCTGTTTTTCTTTGTTGACATTCACAGTTGTCATTTGTTTCTGTAGTTATGTTCATCTAAGTGGTTATGGTCCTTTAGATGGCCTCTGTGATGATGGACGTTGTACAGATGACGGACACATGACAACATTACTGAAACTTAGAGAAGACGAAGTAAAAGCTGTCCATAGAGAGAAGAAGCTGGTCGAGGGTCTTCTACAAGTCTGCCGGGAGCTTCCAGAGCACGTCGAAGGTAGGAAGCAGTGATACACTGAGAATGTTAGAAACCTAGTCTTAGAATAGAGACACTATGCAATGTTGTAGTTTATTACCATGAAATATGTTTTGTAATTTATTGCAGAATTATATTTGGTGCATAGACTGAACAGTCGCTGGACCATGATTCAAATGAAAAAAAGTGTGAAGCCCTTAAAAGAGGATAATTCATATGATAGGATCTGAAGTAGTATAAAACACCTCTCCTGTTATCTAGGAAAGGTTCTAATAAAAGACCAAGGCCAGTTATGTTCTGCTGCCACAGCCATGTCTGTTGTTGGTCATTTAAACTACAGAGTGCTGGTGAGGGGTTTGCATTTATTGCGTATTGTATTGCTTTGTTAATTTTCACTTGTCTTCCAATCATGCAGCAAGAATGAAAGGATCTAGGGACAGCCGTAGTTTTGCCAGGCAAAGTAAGAACAAGCAGTACAAGCTCTTATCTAGAGTGCTCACCGGCTGCATGGTTATGGTTAGCATATTCAGCATAGGAAGTATGCTCCAAGTGAGAAACTGTCCCGGTGAACTTTGTGTTGAAACACAAGGAATATGTTCTTTCCAAAAGATTTACTGACACATTGGGTATTGTTATGCTGGTGAGACTACCATAGTTTTTGTGGCATGCCTGACATCATTAGTACTTTTGTCTTTGCATTATGTTTTTTTACAGATACAGACAATTGACTGGTTATTGCCTCTCATACAGATGGGCAATTTACATGCACGTTAGTAGTTAGTCAGTCAGTTGGCCCCTTCTCAGTGTGAACATGTGAGGCAAGGTGAGGTGACCTGAGATGCTGTATCAGAAAGTTTAAGTACTGCTTGCTCTTTGAGGTTAGCAGAAACATGCCAAAGTGTTTCTCGGCATGGGTGTGGAAACACTAACCAAATCTATTAATAGGCTCACTTCGCTGGGTATTACAATCACGTGGTTGTTTGAGTCACTTGCTACTTTGTATAGAATAATACATGTGTCCACTTTTAAGTCTATTGTTAAGGACCTCACCTTCTCACCTCCAAACATATTGCAGGTCATTGTGGCAAAACACTTAAATATTTGTTTCATCTGACCTCAGAGTTTTCCTCCAGAAGGTACTTACTTTGTCCATGTGATCAGCAATGTTGAGTCAAGCTTTAAGGTGCCGTGTCTGGAGCAAAGGCTTCTTTCTTGCACGGCAGCCTCTCAGCTTATGTTGATGCAAAACACACTTGACTGTGGACACTGACAGCTGTCTTCCAGCAGCTTCTAATTCATTGTAGACTTGCTTTTTAGTGGTTTTTGGTTGAATCTTGAGCATCCTGACCAATTTTCTCTCAGTAGGTGATAGTTTGCATTTTCTTCCTGTTCGTGGCAGTGAAACAACTGTGCCATGCACTTTACACTTACAAACAGTTGTTTGTACAGTTGATCTTGGGACCTTTAACTGCTTTGAAATGGCTCCAAGTGACTTTACTGACTTATTCAAATCAATAATGTGCCCTTTCAGATCAGCTGAGTCTAATGGGTGTATATAACAAGCCCTATTTAAATGGGCCCAGAAAAGTCACCAGCTGTTATCAATCAGAATCACTCAGAAGAAGTTAAGAGACCATGCTACAAAGAAAATTTAATTGACACAACTTTCTATAATCACCTAAATTGATCGTTCAGTTTGCTGTATGTATATTTTTGAAACAGCAGATTTGGTCATTTTCAGAAGACCTGTAATAAATTTATTATTGAACCAAACTTAATGAATGTTTTTAGTGACAAAGTAGTTTGTGTTCCTCTCATTCCATCACAGAAAAATGAGAGTTGTAGAAATCATTGGAACTCAAGTCTTCCATGATAAACATGTTCTTTACAAGTGTATGTCAACTTTGAACATATTTATCTTTTTGATCAACAGTTGACTTCAAGGGGTTGGACAAAAAACTTGATCAGAACATTGAGATGATGAACCTGAATGAATTTATGAAGGTTCACACTCTTGATGGAGAAACCTCTTCTGCAACTGGGCAAGTCACTTATTTCAATCTGTGTGATGCCACTCGTCAAATGGGTTCAGAACTGCGTGCTGTTAAAGACAGCACAATCTTCAGAAAGTGCTGGACGCACCAAGTAGAAGAGCTGTCAATAGACCACCATGATACAGATGACACTGAAGATCTTGATGGAAATAAGGAAACCTACACTCTTGACCTGGTCTACAGCAAAGTATTTCAGACTTGCTACAGCAAATACAAAACGCTTTATGATGGTCTAAAGAGTGGGGAACTGTTATTAGAGGACATAGACAGCATTTTTGCGTACTGTGGAAGAAAATATGAAGACTTGAAGGAAGAGTTGGACATCATGTGCAAAACAAATCCATCTGATAACAGACAATGGATCAAAGGAAGGATTGACCAGATTCAACAGTACCATGGTCTTCATCTTGCAATGGAGTCTGCTAAAATCATCATGGACATCAGGAACACAATATGTCCAGAAGGAGACTTCAACGTACTGGAGAAATTGCTGCAAATGGTATGTTTCCCAATCATTTAAAGTTAGGAAGAGCAGCTTTATCCCTAAAAAATGTCTTTTAAAGAAACACCAGTTACTTCACCAGAAAACGCCACCAGAAACTTCATAATTCTTATAAAGACTAGATTGGTCTTGTATTCTGAATAAAGTACTGAAATACTAGTAGTATATTCACCCACAATCCACAATAGATACTTTAAATAAGAGTTTGAGAAAACTGAAAAGATAACTGAATAAAATAGACTTTTATACAGCCTTTTAGAATCACAAATCATACACTCAACAATTTAATACTTTTTTCAGACTCAAGGTGACTTCAAGAAAAACAGCTTGAATTACATAGATGAAAACCTCGTGAAGGCCAAAGATATTCTGATGGACATTACGAATGATGGCAGGGAATGTCTTCAGGAACTCAGTCAGAGCCGAGAGTTTGTCCTGTGGGTTAAAAAAGCACTTGAAGGTACAGTAAATAGCATTTTTTTGTTACCTCGTACTATGGACAAGAAGTTGTGTTGGCTTAAGGAACTTTTTATTTGCAGATATCAATGAGCTGAAAGTTTTTGTCGACCTGGCATCCATCTCTGCTGGAGAAAATGACCTGGATGTGGATCGAGTGGCCTGTTTTCATGATACTGTCCTTGGTTTCTCATCCATCTTGTATGGACTGAAGCAGGACTCTGATTTTGAGGCCTTCAATGAGTCGTTGTCAAAATTGTGGAAAGCATTTAAAAGTGACGGAAATTTACCAACAAAGCTGGTAAGATTCCACCCTTTATTTCACTACCATACTGTAAGTAATTTTCTATTACAATTAAACCACAATCAATCAAATGTTACTAAGATATCTTATTATCCAAACCAAATTGTTTCAAAGTGAAAATATGGGGTTTGCTTTAATTAGTGCACTGTCACATTCAACATTTTAAGCAAATCTTTTGGGAAAAGGTTTATCTTCTAATGGGGTTTTAGCTACGTAGTTTTCTATGCATACCATATCCTGTTTTTTTCAAATGCATAAAATGACTAAATGGCTACTGTTCATTTATTATTTGCTATTTGAAGAAAACACACCGAAAACTAGTTAGTTAATGTGAAGAATTACGTTCAAAACTTTCCATTTTGTAAATTATTTCAGAGGGATACAGTACGACATCTGGAATGGTTGAAGATTGTAAAGATTAGCCATGGATCTGTTGAATTTTCATCTCTGTCCCTGGCAACATCCATCAATGAGAGTGGAATATACACCATCAAGGCCAAAGACCAGAAAAAGGTAAGCTCAATGCACAACATGAAAAAATTTAAATAATATATCATAATATAATATTGTAACAGGTATTATTAGTATCACCATAACAAGTTTTTAAGTTCAGTTTCAGTGTTAAAAAGAAACTGTAAAAAATAAAAATAAACATGTCAACACATCTCAACTGCCCAGATTATAACCTCTTACAGTAAGTGGGTGTTTTTTTACAGATACAATTTAAGTATCAAAATCACATTGGCTTTCCATGTCTTGTGCATGTAATGATGTTTTTATAGCTTTGTGCAGGCGACAGCCATGGGCGAAGGCACTATGTTTTCGGGCTTACCGTCGGATGAAATTATTGAATGTGACCATAATTCACGTTGCACTTGCATTTCTCAAAAATTAAGTCACATTTTAAAACTCTAAGCACAGTAAGTGAAAATAAGTCCATGTGAACCAAGATGAAATAATTTTCATTGCTTTCTCACAAAATGCATTCAAGGACCACATTTTCCAAAATCCATGAACCCTTCTCTCATTCAAACTGTTAAAAAAACACTTTCAAAACAGAATAGAACAGAATTAAATATCATTCCAAACACAGCTGATTGCAATTTCAGCCAAAAGCCTACCCAGGTGTCAAGTTTTTAGTTACAGTATTAGACTAGAGAGGGAGAACTAGGACTCTCATTGACTTTACTGTAATAGTGATTATATTGTACATGATTATTATTGCAGCTCTAGAATTTAATGAATTTGATTTTTGTTTAAACTTTTCATTTTTCACAAGTAACTTACAATTTAAAGTGCTGCATTTCCGATTTAATCTCACTTGCCTCTTACCTGTATTTTTTAGTATGGTCATATGATGACAACATGTTTTTCTATGATGAAATACTGATGAATGTGAAAAAAAATGTAACTTTAAAGATAAAAGTCAATTGTTTTTGTAAAGCTCCCTGTTGTTAGTGTTATTTAGGTCAGGAGGTGGGATTACCAGTTTGGCCAAGACTCATGTTGGTAATGCAGACTGTATGAGTTTTAGAAAAGTGGCTTTAATATTGACCAATACTTGACAGCATTTAAAAAAAAAGAAAAGTAATACCTTTTATTATAGTCCTTCAAAGTCTTGATTGAAGACATGATTGTCGACAGCAACTCGACTGACTGGGCTCAACAACTTGACTTTGCATACAATTGTGAGGTAGTAATTCTAGTTAGGTCAAAGAACTTAAAATAAACACTAATGTAGTCCCTATCATATTGCTGTTTGCTTTCTCTTTCCATGTAGCTCACTTTAGAGACTTCCCTGATGCTGGAAATTCAGGATGGGCATGAGAAAAACAAGACATACACCTATGAGGAACTGAAAGAGTTGCAAAATAAGCTCATGCTCATGTCTGGAAGAGGGGAACAAAATCAGAGCACAGTGGAATGCTTTGCTGAGGTGTTGTATACAAATTGTACATTTTTGTGATTTTATAAAAAGAGATTTATTTTATTTTTCTTAATTTAATTGAAAAAGAATACAATCTAAAAAGAATGATTTTTTTTTATTATTTTTTTTTTTATTTCCCGTAACTGTAATCTCACTGTATCTTCTTCTTATGCAGGTTTTTGAGAATGTCCAAAGACTTACCAAAGCATTTGTAGACCTTTATGCTGCAGGGAACCCACTCTACAGGTGTTGGGAAGCTAAGATATATTGCAAAACTCAGAGTGACCCATGTATCATGATGGAAATCAACTTTTGCAAGACCCTGCATCGCATCCAAGTATGTGGAAGTCTAGTCGAGGAACTTGGAGCACTGTCCAAGAAGATGGAGTTGTTTCTTGATGACTGGCGAAACTTCATGAACAAACAGAGATCTGATCACTACTACTTAAACTACTTCACAGCAGAACAAATATTCTACCTTTGCAGTGTTGTGACGCTGGCAAATGTGAATGTAGAAATAGATGACAAAGCTTTGATGATGCTCTCTTTTATCCAACCAAACTGCACAACATCAGATGTGTGGAGCACATGGGAAAGGTTTCACAAACAATATGAGCCTGGGAAAAGGATTAATGAAGATGGTCAGTTTCAAAGTCACTTTCTTTGGCAGGATGACAGCCATATGTCTTCAGCTAATGTGAGTCATTTTACAACAGATGATCTAGCAGACAGGGCAGACCAAACTGTGGGCTTGAAAGAACTAGAAATTTTGTGGAATGGCTACATGAGGAATGAGGGAATATTTTTCCATGACCTTTTGGACGTAAGGAGTTTAGGGCATCTGTTAAAAATGATGACTGTCGCAGAAAACCAAAATGAAAATGAATGGGAAGAACCAGTGCTCTCAGAGGCAAAAGACAGTTCACTCAGGAGAGAGCTCCCAAAACGCCTCCTCTCAAACCAGCCTAACCTCATAATTTGCCCACACGATGAGGTCCTGACTTCAAGTATCTGCTTGTACATGACCAGTGACTATGAGCCACTGCCAAGTTATGATGAGGTTCTCTTGTGTACCCCTGCAACATCTAATGAGCAAGTAGAGCTTTTTCTGAGGAGATGTCTCACACCAGGTGACATTGGCCAGAAGATTTACACAATGCTTTGGGCAGACCAACTAACATATGATGTGAGCTGTGCAATGGAGAAGTGTTTTCAGAAATTGCGTTCCCAGTTTAAACATGATTACACGCTAGTGATCTTTTGCAGCTCTGACAGGGAGCACACTTACATTCCTACTGCATTCAATCAGTTCAAAAGAGACTTTGTGCCACAAGAGCCATTGGAAAGGATCCAGAAGTATTTGTCCAAGCATTACACTGTCCCCTCAGACCACAGGAATGCTATGTTCAAAGGTGGCCATTCTGTTGGCATTGTAACTTCCAGGAGAGCAGGAGTAGGTAAGTCTCACATAAACTGTACTTTTATATTATTTATTATTTAACTTTAAGTTTTTTGATATTCTGTCTGTGTCAGCCTTATGTAAAAGGAATTATGCAGAGAGATCAACAACAAAACGTGCCAAAGTATCAACAGCAATTTCTATAGAGCACATAATGAGAATCTGAACATGAGAGATATCACCTGCTTATTTATCTTTAAGTAAAGTTGATATATTTGCATCCATATTCATACAAGTCTGCCTTTAATTCCCAATCATAATTTGTCCATTTGGCAACGTTTTCTCCTGGAGTTGAATTTAGTTGCAGTTATTTTGCATGCTGCATATTGGGTTAGGTAACTCATAGGGATACATTTTTAAAAAGTTCATCTTTCAAAGTGGGTCTTATATGAGCAATGTTATTGTACATTGTATTGCAATTCTCATATTTATTGATGCTTGCCTTTAGATAAGTACTATTTTGGTATTGTTTAGCAAAATGAAACTGTGTCACCAGTTTTGGAGTATATAATTATTTCATACAACTCAGCAAAATAGACGTCTAATGTTGTAAATACCCCTACAAGTACATGGGATCTTTAACTAAAACGAGTTATATGGTATTTCATTAAGAAAACAAGATAAAAGAATTAAATTGACCTTGTTTTGTGTTTTGTGGGAATGCTTACTTTCTAGAGATAGAACTGAAGCGTATTCCAATCGGTTATTATTGATGCTATCATTTCAATCACCTAATTATATATGGTTATTTTCCATTTTAGGCAAGTCATTGTATGTCCAAAGATTGTATGAAAAGCTGGAGGGAAGTGTTGAACAAGGAACTGCATTCAAGAAGTGCATCCGACTAACTGAACATGAGGTTGATGATCACAAAATTCTTCAGTCTTTGTATGACACACCAAAACAAAAAGATCTCAAGGTGTTTCACATTGATGTCACATCCTCGGTAAGCAATGTTTATATAACCATGATGATAAAAGAATTTTGATTATTTTTTAACAATGTGGTTCTTTAAAGAATCCTTAAAATGGTCAAAGTTTGTTTTATCCAGTAACATTAAGATTTGTTCTAACAAAGTGATTTGTAATACCTAGGTGCAAAAAGGCTTGAATGAATTCATATTCAAGCTTTTCTTTTTGCGATACCTGATGGATTCCGATGGATGGGTGTGGCACTGCAGCCACAAACACTTGTATATCATTGAGTTACTGGAATCCACCAGTAAGCAGCCTAGATATGCCCCCGGATCTGTAAGTTGAGATGTTTGTGCATTTTTCATCTTCATCAATCTATCATACTACACAATTTTATTACTGATATTATAGCAAATGATATTACAATTGTTGCATTTTTGTTTAGTAAAATGTTTTTATAACACAGATTCCCAAATTCATCTGTGTGTGATACAATTTAGGTAGATACAGCCACATCTTGTCAGAGCCTTGGCATTTTGTTTCAGTTGCAGGCAGGTCAAGGATGAGTGGCTAAATATGGTTTAAAGGTAATTACAGTAGCTGCTATTAGTAGCTGGTAGGAAAGTTAGGTATAATTATTTTTGCTGAAATAAATAGTCTTAAGATCTTTGCCTGAGAGAATAAGCTTGATTAATTGATTCTAAACTTAAATCTACATGTATTTTTTATTGTTTGTTAGGGGCGAAAGGAAAACTTTGCTTTCACAGATGTTTTCCCGAAGGTATACTGTCGTCCACCAAAGGAGGTCATGGCTTTGGAAATGAGAAGAGAGGAAAATGCAGACATGGAGAGTGATGACCCCCTCATGGATGACAAATGTTTCAGGAGTGAAACTTATCAAAGACCATACCAGTACCTCACACGCTTTTACAACAAAAACAATCTCGACAACTTCACATACCAGGGCATTGAGGGGACACATGCAGAGTGTCTTCAGACACTTTTAATCCACTGTGGCATAATAGATCCATCATGGGCAGAGCTACGCAACTTTGTCTGGTTCCTTAATCTTCAGTTGCAAGACTGTGAGAAATCAGACTTCTGCAAGGTTGAGTTGGTTGGAGACACTCTCCGTGGGTTCAAAAACTTTGTGGTTGAGTTCATGATCTTGATGTCGAAAGACTTTGCAACCCCATCATTATGCATCACTGACCAGAGCCCAGGGAGGCAACAAATTGACAACAGTGGAGTTAATGGAAGAGACTTAGCACCATTCCTCATTCGAAAGAGGTGGGAATCTGAGCCACATCCATACATCTTTTTTAATGATGACCACATGTCGATGACTTTTATTGGGTTTCACCTGAAGCTCAACAGCCAGAGAGGAGTTGATGCCATAAATCCCTTGACAGGAGAAGTGATAAAACAAAACATCATGACTCGACAGCTGTACAATGGCTTAAAACTTCAGAGAGTTCCTTTTAATAGGGACTTTGATCAGCTTCCTCGAGCTGACAAGATGGAGACTCTGTGCAGTGTGCTTGGCATCAAGTGGCCAACAGATCCTGATGAAACATATGAGCTCACCACCGATAATATTCTCAAAATGATGGCAATCCATATGAGATTCAGGTGTGGCATCCCGGTAATTATAATGGGTGAGACAGGATGTGGTAAGACAAAGCTCATAAAGTTCATGTGTGAATTGAGAAGGTGTGGAGCATCGGCAGAAAACATGAAACTGGTCAAGGTTCATGGAGGAACTACTTCAGAAATGATTCATGAGAAAGTTAAGGAAGCAGAAATTCTTGCAAGGAACAACACACAGAATCATAAATTTGACTCAGTTCTTTTCTTCGATGAGGCAAACACCACAGACGCCATCAGCAGCATCAAAGAGATCCTTTGTGATCACTCTGTGCAGGGACAACAACTTGGCTCTCAAACAGGACTACAGATTGTTGCTGCATGCAACCCCTACAGGAAGCATACAGAGAAGATGATTGAAAGATTAGAGGCATCTGGATTGGGCTACCGGGTCAGGGCTGAGGATACTGATGACAAACTTGGCTCCATCCCTCTACGCCAGCTTGTGTATCGTGTTCACAAGTTGCCCCCCAGTGTGATTCCACTTGTTTGGGATTTTGGGCAGCTCAATGACTCAACAGAGAAAATGTACATTGAACAAATGGTGCAAAGAGAGGTGAAGGCCAACGTGATTGAGAAGCATTATATTCCAACCATAACTCAGGTGTTGTCATCATCACAAAAAATCATGAGGGAGAGGAAAGATGAATGCAGCTTTGTCAGTTTGAGGGATGTTGAACGTTGGATGAACGTGTTTGTGTGGTTCCACAAAAACCATTCCATGTTTGAAACAGAACTGAGCAAACTCAACCACAAGAGAAAAAACTCCGGCAGAGTAATCTGGTCACTCTTGATGGCCACTGGAGTCTGCTATCAGTCCTGCTTGGAAGACAAAACGTCGTACTGGAAAACTATCACCCAGTTGCTTCCTTCTGAATACGACATTGAGAGGGTACTAGAGGAAATCCAACTCATGCAGGACCTACTACTTGATGGTGTTCCCATGGGTAAAACAATTGCCAGAAATGAGGCTTTGAAAGAAAATTTCTTCATGATGGTGATCTGTGTTGAACTAAGAATTCCTTTGTTTATTGTTGGGAAACCAGGGAGCTCCAAATCATTGTCCAAAACCCTTGTTGCAGATGCAATGCAGGGCCCTGCTTCACATTCTGAACTATACAAGAGGCTGAAGCAGATACATCTGGTGTCTTTTCAGTGCAGCCCTCATTCAACTCCAGAAGGAATCATCAACACATTCAAACATTGTGCCCGCTTTCAGAAAAGCAAAAACTTGGATGAATACATCTCAGTAGTTGTTCTCGATGAGATTGGATTGGCTGAAGACTCCCCTAAAATGCCACTGAAAACACTTCACCCATTACTGGAAGAGGGCTGTGTTGATGATGAACCACAACCTCATAAAAGGGTTGGTTTCATTGGAATTTCCAACTGGGCTCTTGACCCTGCCAAGATGAATCGTGGAATCTTTGTGTCCCGTGGAGATCTGAACCTGAAAGAGCTCGTCAAAAGTGCTGAAGGGATATGTTCGTCTGAAGAAACTGTTCTTGAAAAGATCAAACACCTCTTTGAGCCTTTCGCAAAAGCATATATCACTGTATGCGAAGAAGGCAAGGGTTTCTTTGGTCTGCGGGATTTCTACAGTCTGATAAAAATGGTGTTTTCGATTACCAAGATCACTAATAAGAGACCTACTGCAGATGAAATCACTGGAGCGGTCCTGAGAAACTTCAGCGGAAAAGATGGTGTGGATGTGATGGGCATATTCAGCAAAGAACTCAGAAATGACTTTGCAAATGCCAGCATCACCACCAATGATTTGGTCAGTCAAAGCATCTCTCCAGCTTGCCAAGTTGACGCAAGTCGTTACCTCTTAATTCTCACAAAAAACTATGCAGCCCTTCAGATTCTCCTACAGAAATTCTCCTCGAACCAAATCCATCCACAGATCATCTTTGGGTCTAGTTTCCCAAAGGATCAGGAGTACACGCAGATCTGTAGGAACATCAATCGTGTCAAGGTTTGCATGGAGACTGGACAGACAGTTGTGCTTCTGAACCTTCAGAATCTGTACGAAAGTCTGTATGATGCTCTCAACCAATACTATGTGACCCTAGGTGGTCAAAAGTATGTTGATCTTGGATTAGGAACACATCGTGTGAAATGCAGGGTTCACAAAAACTTCAGGCTTATAGTCATTGAAGAGCGAGAGGTGGTCTATGAGCAGTTTCCAATCCCACTGATTAACAGGATGGAGAAACACTACCTTGACATCAACACTGTTCTCAGAAATGAGCAGAAGAACATTGCCGGACAACTAAAGGAATGGGTTGATAATTTTGTGTCCTTAAGGATTCAACATACCATGAAAAAGCAATATGATCCAAGTGATGTCTTCATCGGCTACCATGAAGACACATGCTCATCTGTGATCCTGCAAGTAACAGAGAATCAAGGGGCTGACACAGATTCTCAGACCATTCTGGACGAAGCCAAACACATTCTGCTCAACTGTGCCACTCCAGACTCAGTTGTTCGTTTGGACAAAGCCAGACTGCCTGATGAAGAAAGAGAACACTTCATAAAGGAATATGTTAAAGAGGAAATGCACAGTTCATTGGGAGACTACATTGTCTATCGCACACAACAATTGGAACAGTCCCACGTCTTCTTCACTGAGGTATTTGTACATTATAAATCACAGATTGATAGAACATAACAAAGTAACAGTATATGTGGGTGGCCTGTCCTTTTTGTAATAGCAAATGAGAAATGATTGCATAGTATTTTAAATTCTAATTCTAGGTCTTTTGATTTTTTGTAGGTCACAACTTTTTCCAGGCTATTGACTGCAGCAGACATTCAACAACTGCAGAAAGTGACAAACCTTGATGTCAGGCTGCTGTCACTGCAACAGTTTGACACAGAGTACTCTTTCCTCAAGATAATCAGGTGAATACAGTGAATAGAGCATGGTCATTTCAGTTTAACTAAACAGCCTTTTTTTCAACACCCTTGTGGTATTTTTGTTAGGATTCTGTAATGTTTTTGCATTATACTGAGTAGATACAAGTAAAAATTTGAATAGAATGAAATTGAATTTGGATAGATGTTTTGATTGAGAGACCCCATCCAGCAGAAATTGCATACAGTGCATTTAACTAATTGTAAATCACACATTATTAAATCTTGGCAGAAACAAAATAAAAAACACCGATACCATCTTAGTTAGTCTTTCTACTGTTTCAAAATCACCAATTCTGGTTTGGAAAAAATAAACCCTTAATTCACAGAGTTAGATGTAAAAATATTCTGGCACTTCACACTGTTTCCCCCGCTGCCTCTCTCTGCTATTGCTGGCCTCTTAGTTCTGCTGGGTTAGCTCACTCTATGAGAGTCTTTTGCTGAGGACCAGCTCTCACTTCTTCGTCGGCAGACTGTTAAATTAGCTAAAATGGAATGAGAAAAATTGCCAAAAAAATACCAACTAGCAATGGATTCAGTTGGCAATAGCTGACATATTTGTCCAATCGTCCAATCCTTGTAGATACTACGTAATATGGGCCTGCATACATTTGTAAAGTGTTCACTCTGTCTGCTCAAATGTAAAGCATGCTTATGTTCTGGTATTAGGGAATTTCTTGGCTCAACACCTGCAGACAAAGTGCTCATTGTCCAAACAAACTATGATGAAGACTCCCACAGAAGGAATATTCTTTCCTCAGCCAAGTGAGTGTAAAGATTATCAAATAATTACTATCACATATTTCTCAAACATTTTTGAAAAAGTTAATGTTTGTTCACTTTCTATTTTTACTTCCATTTAAATTTTTAAGGTATTCATGCATCAATGAAATAAACAAGTGGGCCAAGACTAACAACACAAAGACATTTGTGTACTTTGTCACCAAACTACTCCGAATCGAGGGCGGGACTTCCTATGTTGGATTTCAAGGAGGTTAGCACTGCTGTTACACACTCACAGATCTGTCTATTTCATGTCAGCAGCAATATGCAACAGTAATAGTGATGAATTAGTTTATGTAGCACCTATCATACACAGAACCCAGCACTACACAGTATGTGTAACAACAAGAAACAAAATAAATGAAAGAGCAGACCATTTAAATAACAGTTAAAACTTACATATCGCCTCTTAATTTATCTGCCTTTCTTTTTTTACAGGTCCTTGGAGGTCTGCTCACATTGATGATCTCAGGAGATCAACAGAGTTTGTGTCTGATGTTCATTCCTTGAAAAAACGGGGCATAAGTGACCTTTTTGAATATCCACCTGAGGGTAATTCATCAAAAAACCTTTTTCCTAAAGAATGTTATATATTGTAAGTCACTGATTAAATTCCACCTGTAACTCTTTTGTTTTTTGTTTTTTTCAAGCCACAGAGACAGAAGACCAGACCCATGTGCCACAAAATAATGACTCCATTGTAAGTATAATTTTCACCATCCGTATTCATAAACAAGAACAAGAGGATCCTGATTGCCAGTCAGACCACATAACAAAAATACAATTTACTTATCTCTAATGCATTTGTTAACAAACAAAACAAACTAACTGTAGAAGTTTAACATTAGCTAACAATTTATCTTTTACTTTTATGTACTTGTACAACCCCTGATTCCCAAAAAGCTGGGATGCTGTGTAAAATGTAAATAAAATCATGGTGCTATCATTTGCAAACAAACTGTTTCCTACTAATAGTTTTACGAAGTGTTCCCAAGCCCATGGTAGGAATATCCTTTCTACAATCATGTGTTTCACAAAGTAGTGAACCCTGCCCCATCCTTGCTTGTAAACGACTGAGCCTTTTGAGGATGCCCCATTCATACCCAATCATGATACTATCACCTTTGAACCTGTTTACAAAACAGGTGTTTTTGGAACATTCACAACTTTCCCAACATGTTGCAGGTATAAAATTCAGAAAAGGCATTTCTTTGCAAAAATAAATAAAACTGATGAAGTAAAACATTAGATATCATTTCTTTATACTGTTTCATTTGAGTATATGTCAAAAGGGATTAATATATTATCACATTATTTTCTATTTATGTTTTACACAGCGTCCCAACTCTTCAGGAATTAGTTTTGTACATTATTTTCAATTGGTGATGCAGGACATACCTAACATAATAAGTTAGTCAGTTGAGCTAGGTCAGTTAAATCTAAATCAAACACAAAAGTAACTAGGATGGCACTCAGCAGTGTACATACCTCCACCAAAGACTGAAAGGTCCCTATTAATTCAGTCAAGCCTAATTCAATATCAAATAAAAAATATTTAAATCCACGTATTAAAGATTGAACGTTTGTGATGTATAATGCAGGGACCACTTAATCCACAACAGCAACTCTGCTCAGAGAGTAGACACGTACTCAGAGAACAGTTTATGTCGTTTATATAATGCTGGATAGATGATTAACTGAATTGAGAATGGTTTCTGTAAGACAATAATAAAAATACAAAAATGTTACAAATAATGTCCTCCTATACAATGTTACTGAGACTATGCTCATTAATTTGAGCTTTGTACTCTAGCAATATACAGCAATATAACATAAATACAATGTAAACAGAAATGGCTGATAAAATAGCTGAGCTGGTATCTTAAATACACCCACATGTAAGCACATGCAATGTAACACAGCTAGCTGACTCGCATTAGCCCAATTAGCAAGTGAGTCAAATTAACCCACAGTTGCAGAAAACAGCTCAGAAAAATAAACATACATCGGTTACTGCTACTTAGCAGGATGAATTGCACACTACTTGCAACATTTCTTCAACATAAACAAGCAGTCTACAGGCCACTCTTTACTTACTTTCTTTATGAACACATTCTCTGTTGAATGACAAGGGTTCTGCAGCTACAGCACACTGACAGCTACCTCCATTCTCACCTGCTAATACTAGGACCCTGGCCACCAGAGTGCCTGACTAGAAAAATTCCCAGCAGTCAACAAAAATAATCGGGAATTTAAAACACTACTAGATACAGATTTTTCATTCGATCGGCACCGAATTGTACTCACTAGTACATGCAAGCCACCCTAATATGCACAATTTTTTTCATCAAGATTCATGCATTATTCCCTGAGAAATTGACGAAAATGCTGAAAAACACCCTATCTCGTAACGTTAAAGAAAGTGAGAAATAATTCCTGGAGCCGTCACTTTAGCTTCTGACAAACCAACTAACTAACCAACAAACAAACAGACACAGGCGAAAACATAATCTCCTTGGCGGAAGTAATTGAGTGAATGTAACAAATGATTAGAAGGCAGTTAAGAAATTTGAGAACTTGAGTTCCCAGCCTTTTTGACTCGGCTTTTCTTGGGATGTTTTTTTGAAGTGACTTTAGAAAAGCCCATTATAAAAGGTAATCTGAATAAGATGTTTTATTTTCTGATGATTTCAGTGATTTCAAAACTTTCAAAACTGTATGATCTTGATCAACCATCTCATCTATAATCTATTCTCTGTTGTTGTTGTTGTTGTTGTTTAAGTAGTAGCTTCAAAACATATTTAAAACATATGGGCAATAGTTTATAGATTCAGAATTTATTTTAGCTCAATAACATACAATTTATCCATTATTTCATACATTTATTAAATAAATATAACTGACAGACTTTTTTTTTTGTTACAGGTTTTGGGAGATATTCTTGATACAACAGACCTCATTAGGAGCTGTGTGCAGGGTGCTGTCAGCATGCTCAGAGATGCAGATGCAGCAGAAAGTGGAGAACTCAGCACAAAGAGAGTTGAGAACCTGCTGACACTTCTGGATGGAAGTCAAGCACAAGGTTATAAAATCAGTCTTTTTTGATATTGAGCCAATGTTGTCTGTGGTCCATGAAAATGTATCTTTCTGGAAAAAAAGTTTTGTAAATGAATTTTGTTTTAAAGGTGTGTTTGCAAACATTGTGCGAAAACATCTGCACTTGCTGTTAGAGGACTATGAGGCCACGATCCCCAATCCAAAAAGCTGGGTGCTAAGGGAGGCATCTAATGTCAATGCTCTTCAAGAGGGGGGAACGTTCCTGTAGGTCTCTCCTTTACATTCCATACTTTAGCAGTCTATGTAACCATTTTCTTTGCTATATTTGCATACAATCTTTATATGTCATTTATTCATTACTAATTTTGCTGTGGTGTGATATTTTAAATGCACCACTGCAAACACCACATAAACAAGCAGTCATATGCATATGCAAATGTTAGGTTGTTTTTAAGAAAGTCATATGAATATTTCACACAGAAACACACTGTGGAGGAAGATCCAAGCAGTCGTCACTCCAATTCTAGCCAACTTGATATCAGTCATTGACCGAGATTGCAATTTGGACCTCCTGCTGAATGAGTGCGATGACATCAGGAACCTATGGCTTGAAATATTTGCGAGCAAAGACATGCTCCATGTACCTTACGTGAAGCTGGAAAGCAAGTGAGTATGATCATGGTATCTATTCAGCGCACGTGATTTTATTATTAGAGATTTAGTTACATTTTTGGTTTGAATGCTTGACAACATACCACAGATTTTTTTTAGATTTATGTAGTTATAAAAATGAAGCATAACATAAAACCCATTTTGGCCACCTGCTGTTGGGTTTGTTTTCTGACTGTAGAAAAAAGATGCAAGTAAATTCAAGTGAACAACATCAGCATCAGATAAATTACAGAGTAATTACTCTTACTTGCAAAATGACATTCATGATATTTGCATCCTGCCTCAACAGCTCCAGTGTGTTATTGGTACAAAGCCATATCACAGCTGGCAGCACATTGCACTGCCACATGCCCTTCAGCTGGTGGATCAAAGACTTCCTGGATGGACTCATGATGCAGACAGTCAGACATCAAAGTAACTATAATACTGTATAACTAACATATCCAAATGCCTGCTGTTCTGCAATTGTGCTGTTTAGTTAGTACCAGCTTTGTGACTGACAGATTTCTGAACTTTTCTTTGCAGCTGGCTCACCTGGCCATTTCCAGGAGTTGTTCATCAACACTCCACTTGGCAGTTACATCTCAAAAAATGTGAACAAAAAAATGAAGAAAGATTTTTTCGAAAGGTACCTGAAGGATTTTGTTTCCATGAGTGTGGATGTGGCATCAGATGAAGAATTGCAGGTGAGGGTAAATGAAGTGCTTAGTGACTCCTTCCATTAGCTGCAATACCACTGTTCACTTCAAAACATTTGTCTGTATATGATTTTCTCTGGTGTTACCAAATTTCAAATCAGTGCAGTCAAAAACAACACTAATTTATAGTGGACTGATTGATTGATTTCTTTTAATTTTGTGTCACGCAAACAAGGTGCCCAACCCTTATTTACATGATTATTTACAAGACACCAGAAGTTCAGTTGTAGCAGTCAAACATTTAATTACATTTCATTTCATCACAAAATTACAGGTTATTTTGCAGCTCAGTCTTATATAAAATATTCTGCCTTCTGCAAGCTTGGCAAACAAAATCTGCACAACTCACTCTCTTTTTCATAGTCACCCAGCCAAAAGAAGTCAGCATAAACCTTTTAGTAAAAATACATCCCTTATGTCCTCATAGACAGGACTGCAAAGCATAAAATGAAATTCATTCTCGATTCCACCTTGCTCCCACAACAAACAAGGAGTGGCATTAAACCTGCTAGTCTCAGGGACAAATGGTTATTTTTCTGAACGTAACTGTGCACACAGGGGTCTTTTTATTTAATTTGAATTATACTTCAGATTATGTTCTACTATGTGGCTTTTCTTTATGAGAATTTATGAGTTCCTAACTTTTGCTTATACCATATAACAACCAACCAATTGTCTCTTGGCATGAGAAAAATGTTTTGCTCTTAATCTTTTGAATATAAGTAAGTATCATATTCTGTAAAACAAAAGACAAATCAAGAAAAAAGAATTTAGGTTAGAAATTAGACTTTTCAGGATTTCAAGTCTTTAGCCCAGGGATGACCATGTGAGATGTCCCATTTAACTGCCTTTTAAGTGAGTCTCTGATCAGACATCACAAATCTATTCCAAAGCCAAAACATTTGACATTTATGTCTGATGTTCCCATCCCATATCTCCACTTATAACCAAAACTGAAGCAGTTTATTCCAAAAAAGGACAACACAGGGCACATTGTCGAGTTGTACGTGTTTAACTTTGTTCAGTACAGATCCCAGTGATCTACCAGCTGACTAACTGAACTAAAAAAAAAAAAAAAAAAAGCCTGAAATCTAAATCTGAATAATAATTCAGTTTTTAACAAATTATGGTTACTTTAGTTGTTTGTTGTGGTTTGATGACAGACACAGGGATGTGTGCTAGGCAGCTAGGTAAGGACTCAAGAGCAGACAATTACCAGTTACCTTCATAAGGTTCCTCATTAACATTGATGTGGTTAAAAAACAATTACTGTTTTATTAATCTACTTGTGCACTACTCAACAGCTCTTGTGTCAGGCCCTGGCCAGCTGCGTGGATGAAGTAAAGAAACGAAAAAAAGATGACGATGAGCTTTCTTTTCCTCATATACACATCGCCTACCATTTCTACAAAAGTCGTCTTCAGAACCTCTCAAGGATGATATCTCTTCGGCCTGACATCATTTCTCCTTTGCAAAGAAACCAGCAAATTAGCTGTTGTCAAGAGATGGTAAACATATTTCAAAATTTCAGCAACATTTTCTGATCTTCCAGACTTGTAACAAATCTATATGATGCTCATCTTTTATTTCAATGTGTCATTATGTTTCAAGGCACATTCAGGCATTATACTACCGCTGACCTTTGAATTACCTCTTAACAAAGCCAATAATGCAAAGTGTCACAGACATGCTTAGAGATTAAGAACATGTCAGTGATAGTCTGATATGATGTTCTGCAGGATGCAGAATAATGAAATATTTGTAGAACACAATGGTGGAAAGAAAAGCCTTAAAATCCATTAGCTTTGTCAATATGATGTTTTGATTTGGTAAATAAATGTTATAAAAATACCTTAGAACTGTGAAAGACATTATAAAAAAAAAACTTTTTCAAAAATTAAGCAAAATTCCAAGACAAGAAACACTTTGTGTCAAGGAAAACCCAATATTGACCCTTCTCTAATTCTGTCATATTTGAATAGCTTTTATTTGAGTATTTTTCCCATCATTGATTATTGCTAATCTAGATTATTATTATTTCTTTATGTTTTAGATATTGACAAAAACACTCCCAAACTGTTTTCCTGTTCTTAAGGTTTTGGATGTTCATGCAGCCAAGGCATGTCTTGAATATCTGGAGCCTTCCACTCTAGATACTGAAGCTCTTTACCGGGACTGGCTGGAGCAAGTGAAGAGGCTGAAACCATCTCTGGAGTTGATTTGCTCTCAACACAGCACCAGGCAATATGGAGGGCGATGCAAAGAAATACTCAATGATGTCAGGTATGATGCTGATGCACAGGAGTCGGAGTAAAATACTCAGTCCAAAGTCAGTAACATCTTTCTACAGGTATAATGACATGGCTGCATGCCTTTTGTCTGTCTGCTCTTGTTCCCTACCACGGTCTGGTCATAAGCAGGTTAGGTAACTCTAAATTGTCCTGCGTGAGTGTGAATGCTTTAGTGTTGCTTTGTTTTAGCCCTTTGATAGACCAGTGATCTGTCCAGAGCTGGTACCTAAGCCTCTAATGTAAGTTAGAATAAGCTCCAGCCGCTGTCACTAACACCATTAGCGATTTAGAAACTGGATGGTTGTGTATTTCAGCTAGTAATAAAATGTCAAAGTCAGACATACTTTCGATTCATCACGTGCACTGTCAATAGCACAGATACAAATAAAGTCTCTATCAATCCCCCAAACCATTGCAGTGCACAAAAACTTAATTCACTACTAGAGTTGGGCAGCACGTTAACATTTTAGAACAGCCTCGCTTTGTCTAATCGCCCAACTATATTCACTGCTGTTACTGTAACAACTACAAGAGGCAGCAAGTCACAAAACTAAGCTGAGAAATGTTTCCTAGATCCACAGGTGAGATGAAAATAATGCCTCATGTCATGTCATTTTTTCAGTTTGTTGATTTGTGCTACAACCATGCCTGAAATAAAGAATGCTTTTGCTTAAGTCACAAGAAATTACAAAATTTTTATCCACATACAATATTAGGGAAACAATTAGTGGTGCTATTTCACATTGCAAAGGCCACATATTCAATAATTGAGGTGATTTTTACACAATATAGTGCTTACCATCTCTGCTAGCTAATGCCCAGCACTGACCTAAAATACTGCCTTGGAGTATGGTGAATCAATCAACTGGTCTGTAAAATGTTACAGTAATGCGTGGAAGCGAATCTACACCCTCGCATTGTTTGTGGAACACGTGCTGCTGGGTTTCCAAAATGACGAGAGTCACCTCCGAGCACTCATCCTGACTCACATTCAAACCTTAAGCAAGGTGAGAACTTTTTCAATCTCCGGTATCTTCCAGAGAGAATGGACAAAATCAATGTTGCTTACATCTAATATGACCGAGGTTCTTTTATTAACCTATTAATCTACCTTGAGGAGAATTTTGGTGTGTCATGATTGTCTACATGCTGTTCACAAGTTTTGCCTCATTACTGTTATATTATACACAAAGTTCAAAGATAACTGAAATAAGTTTAAAAAAAAAACCAAACATTTTGGCTATTGTTTTATTTATGTACAATGCTTTTCACCCATTTCTAAGGCTCTAGGGGAAAACTCAGATGTAAAATCAGTGAGGACTTTTGAAGCTGTGATTCAAGTACTGAAGTCCTGTAAGCAGGGGGCAAGTGATCAGATTTTCAGGTGAGGGCTTGTAAATTTGACCGGTTGGTTACTTTGAATGAAATAGTAAAGAATGTTACACTTTAGGGAATCTGATTGATGTTGGTTTGAATTTCAAGGTTTGGACTTCAGTGTGCGGTGTGCTTGAGGGAGCCTCTGAATCCTGTAGGACTGCCGTGCGATCACATTTACTGCTTAACATGCATTAAGGAAAGCCTTGATACAGGAAAGACGTTCTGTCCCCTGTGCAGGCAGGATTTACCAAATGACTTTCAGCCGCATGTCTCTGAAGATATCAGGTGAGATTTTTTTCTAATATTTAATGTACCATTGAACACCTGTCACCTGACACTCTTGTCAGGATTAGTTACAGATCAGCAGCTGCAGGGCTTGTAGGAGTCAACTGTTCATGCTGAAGGACATGTACTATAAGCAGTTCAGTAGCTTGCTATCATGAACTGTTGTTATTAAGTGCATAGGAGTCTTTTGCTGCACTGCATAGTGCTTAGCAAGTGTGTATAATGAGTCGTGTGTCATATAATAAATATGTGTGCACTCAGATTCTGAGCAGTGCGACAGAGTGATTTTCACTAACAGTAATTGACCAGGTGATTGGTGATGCAGTGAGGCTGTGAAACAAAGTATTAGTCAGAAGAAGTACAGTGGTATACAAACTGAAACAAGAAATTCCCCTGACAGAGTAATTTGGAGAATCAGTTGGCTAAACCTAACCACATTTGGAAATGTTCAAATTAACACAGATAAAATGTCACTACTTTAGATTTTTAATATTTATGTGCCTTTCATTTTTGTGACTCCGCAGGGTCTCTATCAAGAAAAATGCAGAATTTAGACAGAGTTGTAACGGTTTCTTCATTGACCTGCTCTCCACTGTGTGCTTCAAGGACAACACGCCACCAGCCAGCGGTGTCATCAAACACCTGTTGTCCTACCTTAGCATTGAAACAGGTACCACTTACTGTAGAGCTTCTTCTCAAAAAAGTATTGTTTCCTCTTCATTCTCTTCATGTTCTTTTCAAATGAACTTGCACGACACTGCACGTTAAAGCTTTGACCATTTTCTACATAAATTCCTATTTTTGTGGACCAAAAATACATTTTTTTAATAAATGTAAGTTTGTTTTTAACAATAATATCCCCTCTTCTTTCATTTCATCATGCTTTTTGTAATGCCACTCTGAAATTAAGATTACTATTAATAATTAGAAATCTTTATTTTTTCTTACTAATATTTACTCTAAGTCATCTTTCAAACCAGAAAATGAGCAGATTCACACCAAAGATCTGTCGCCTTTCGACGAGTCCCCAGATAAAAACCCAGTTGTGAGATCTGTGATCCTCAAGCTGCTGCTGAAGTTCAGGTGGGTAAACTGAAATTCAACATCTGAATTTAAATGATCACAGATAATTAGAGCTGTCTGAAGTGTTTATAGGGCAGCACTGACAACAACACTGCAGAGATGTGTTACAGCATTGCTGCTTTCATCATATCGAAGAGTTTGGTTATGGGAGAATGTTTGAATTGGTTAAAGCTCCTCTGTTTCACCTTGTGATGCTTTTCTGCATTGTACTAAGTGTATGATGAACTTAACTGTGTTTCAGCTTTGATGCAGTCCAGGAATATTTGCAGCAACATTTGTCATCAGTTGAAGACAGCAGATTTTTGGACGAGGAGGATAAAGCAGAGCTTTATGCCCTGTACATCAACTGCTTGGAGGTAAAATATATTTTAATCAAACACACATGACAGTAGCCTATTGTTTTAAATGGAAAAACAATTTCCTTGAAGATTTTGAAACATTCAAAAAGCTTCACAAAGAAGATAAGTCAGGGCAACCTTTTACAACAGTTGACTATTTATGAGGATGCATAAAAACTGTTGCTGTGACTCTGACTCTGCTGAGACTGATAGGCTGGTGATAGGGAAGTGGAAGGGGTATGGAAAACAGCACCATTACTGAACTAAAGGCAGAGAGACAATCATTTAAAAAGATAGCAGCAAGATGATAGGCTAACAATGTAGGTGTGTTTTGTTGTACTATTTTATAGATGTGACTGGCTGAAATGAACAGCTGATATCTCAACTGACAGCCCCAGATAATGACAGCAGGAATTATCAGTGAGCATGCGTGAGAGGAGTGAATGGTTGGAACAGGAATATGTTTGCATATAAGGTTGCATAGTTTTCTGTGAAAAGAAGGATGATACATCTTTAATGTTTGTTTATTTCTTTTGATTCATTTAGGAATAAAGTGTAATCATACATTGATTGATTTCCTCAGAGACCTACTTTATTAGATGGGATGTGAAGTTGTGAAGGTCATATTTGGCGTTTAAATGAGCTTTGTATTAACATTGTTATCTACAGATGATTTATGAAAAATCAAAAGGTTTTGATGTAAGCTATGAACAATCTTCTGCTTTGTCAGTGGGCCAAATTGATTTACTTCAGGGCCAGATTCTGGAGGAGTAGATGGCAGCTGTATCACAAACTGCTGTTTCAGTTTCTAGTCACTGCTGATTCAGGTAAGTTTGTGTCAAGTGATAGTTAAATAATAATCCTTTAACCTTTTTCTTTGCAGGACTCCATGTGGGAGAAAATGCCTCAAGGCAACAAGGCTCAAGAGTTAAAGGCATTTTTCATTGGTGAAACACAATTCCTGCGCCTCTTTTTGGTTGAAGTCCCTTCTGTTCCAGAAACAGTGTCTATTAAACATCTGCAACACATTGCAAGATTGCGTCTGTCCCTCACCATGGCTGTCCAGCTCATCAGTGACAGTCTGTCTGGTGAGAGAGAACTTAACTATGACTGGCAGTTTGATTTAGTGAGCGGTGAAAAAAATTAAGAGTATATCTATTGGATAACATTACTGTTACATTGCTGTTGCAGACAACAATGTCTCAGAAGGAGCAGAGGATTTCCTGAACATGGTGATTAAGCTCTGTCAGGAGAGTGGGAATGATTGGTACCGTGTTTACCTGATCCGTCAACTAAGTGAACGACAAGGTGTCGAGTTTGTCCAGACACTGTTGAAACAGCCAAAGTTCAGATGGATATTCCCTGCGGAAATCAATCATCAGGTACGCCACCATTCATCAGCAAATCTACTATAGAAAAATGTATGTAAACATGTCACAATTATGATATGATGCAGGCCGTGGGGCAAATCACTATCACTATCACACTATCATTTGATAGTGTGCAGGTCTTCATTTCTTAAAACATGGAAACAGACCGTGGAGTTAAATGTATTAACAGACTACCCCTTGACCAGGAAACCAACATGACATCTGAAATCCATTCAAAATCTCTCTATTTAGATATATTACACCATGTTTTTGCTCCTTTAACTCCATTTATGGTGTAAACAGAATGAAGATGGAGGCCAGATGGACCAGTATCTTGTATATGGAGAGGAATACAAGGTGGTGAGGGATGCAGTCGCAAAGGCAGTGGTGAATGGCAATGTTGACCAGATAGAGGAAGTCTTAGAGGTATTTCAATTTAATTTACCAAATAAATCTGCTACAAGTACTGTTATATTCAGTTTTTTCATATATTTGTCTCATTCCAGGGCTCTAGAACAACTTTTCCACTGGTAGCACTGGTGAACACCAGTCCATGATTGTTACATCATAGACTGATGTCCCCCCCCCCCCCCCCCCCCACCCACCCACCTTTTTTTTTTTTTTTCATTGAAGATAACTAGTATTGTCTAGGCTGTGGCAGCAGAAGAGGATTTTTGATGTATTGAATGATGATGTATTACTATGATTTAATCAATACAATGTGTTTGAAGAACAGACGCAGTTAAAATCAGAAAACAAAAAAAAACACAGTACAGTGGTGAAAGTGAAACAGGGCTGCAATGTGAGCCAACTCTTTTTAAAATGTATATAAATACATTTACAGAACAACTGCAAAAATCCCCCAAAGCCCCTGTTGTAATTCTGCAGGACACAAGAGTTGTTTGATGTTTGATGATTACCTGGTTATATCTCCCTCCAGACTGGCCTTACATGGGCATTAATTGTGATTATGGAAAAGACCAGAACATTGAACTTTCAAAACCAATCCAACTCTGAAAAATAAATTCACATTAAGAAATTGAATATACAAACTTTATACATGTTTAGGCCTTAACATCAATTCCACCGGTCATTTTGGAATGGCTGTGAAGAGGATGAAGGAGAGTGTGTGAAGTGACTTTTATGCTTTTAAAAGAAAAAATTCTGATTGACATTCAAATATGGACCTGGCTCAAAATTCTAAATAAAGTAATAGACCAATAATATGCAGGGAAAATGTTAACTCAAATATGAAAGGAATATAACTATTAATATGGCATAAATTAACGTTAGTTAAATAAAAAAAAAAAACTTGTTGATCAGGCAAGAATGGGTCTATAATATACACAATAATTTAGCTAATGTAATTCAGGTAAAGCAAAGTAGAACAGGCATTTGTTCAGGGTCTGAATGTAAAAGTTACAGATAACCGAGGCAACGATTTTATGGAAAAAATTATATTTGCTAATCTATCAACAAAGGGAGATAACAACGCAATAAAAAGCACAACTAAGGACAAGACAATTAACAAAGTGGTGTGTCGTTTTGGGCCAGTGTTACCCAGATGGAAATGTGAATGACTGTAAACTGGATTACTGAGTTTAATCAACGAATCAAATTTTCATAATGTCTGGTTTCAGTCTGAATGGTATTTACTGACTTCTAAATTTTTGTTTGTTTTTCACTGATTCAGAAATGTACTGTGCCACCAAGGAATCGAACAGTGTTCATCCTCCTGGCACTTTTCCGAGAGGTTACAACTCTGTACAGATCTGCAAATACAGGTCTTCATCCAACCCCTGAGGTATGAAGAAGGATAAAATGCATCTTTTCAGAAACGTAATAACATATTACACATCAAGACTCTTCAGTAGACCAGAGTTGAACAGATGCTGATTTCATTCAGGACTGAAAATGTGTGTACGACACAAGAACAGAAACTTTCAGTGATCAATTAATCCGTTGTTAAATGTTCTGCCTCAATTGCTATCTAAGCTTGCTTAACATTTTTTAACAAACTATAAAGTTTTCTATTAACTGTATGTTGAGTGAAAATGTTTCGATATTGATCAACCTCAGTTGGCAGCATGTAACACTAACAAATCCCTCTCGGTTTGCAGAGGAAGATGAACATAATCCGTGGGTCACCTGTCAAAATGTATTGTATTGGGTCATTTGGGTGGCATGAAAAATACCAAAAGGTTTTCACACCTCCAAGCAGCAACGCTCCTAGCTTGGCAGAGCACAATTACTTGGTGTACAAAGCCAGTGAGGGATTGTGCCTTTTGGCTGCTCTTAGATCCTCCACTTGCCTTTTTAGACTCGACTTGTCTAAAAAGGTAAGATTGAGGGGAAGATTGAGGGGAAGTAACGTGAGACTATTTTCTGCACATCATGGAAATTTGTCATTTTAGTTAGCGAAATTGTTTCTTGTTGAGTCTCATTCCCAGGTCGTCAAACACAGATGCTTTGGGTTGGCCACTGGTCTGGTGGCTCAGTCTGAATATCACCCCAAAGTATCCTTATTTGATAACCTGTGATTGACACTAAACAATCAGCTGTCTTTCTCTGCAATTGCTTACTGCACTAGCCACTAATGTACAAATCCGTCAGTAAAACACACAACAACCTGTGGTTAGCTTGTAGAAGAAGTGTGTAGTGTTATTGTAGAAATGTTTGACAACGTTCTTTCTTGGAAATATTTTATTTTTTAAATACTATTTTTCAGCTGATATTTTGTTGTCATATGTTTTATAATCAGCTATAAAAACCTGCTTATAGTCACTGTATATCATCTCATATCTTCCCTGTAGCAATGCCAAGCATTTGAAGAGCTCATCCAGGGCTCAAGGTTTCTGCATCAAAAAGAAGTAAGGGATTTTGGCTTAGCTTTGGTTCACAACAGGTTGGGAGAACTGGCCGTTCATCCTGAAAATACCATTGTTGACAACACTGTCATTGAGCTGACCATCCATCTGGCAGCTGTGCTGCTCACTGGGACTCACCCTCTTGTGATGCCACTCAAGCAACTTGGTCTGTCTCCTCAAAATATGCAGGTAAACATGTATCATCAGCCTGTCTAGACCAACAATGACTGTTTTTTTTTTTTTACAACTTTAAGGTGCCTTACATAGTCAAGTGTTTGGAGTGTACATTAAAGATGTTTTGTGTTATAAGTAGGGGTAAATGTAGACAGGTACGGTCCAGTGCCGGTACACAGTACTGGCTAGAAGGAACAACAACTGCCTGCCAAAACCCACATTCAAAACCTAATGATTACATTTTCAACAAGAAAACACATCTGCTAACGTCATGTCATCTTTAACAACTCATGGTTTCCTTATACATTGCTTCTAAATTGTTCTTAAGTGCTTCGTGCTGTATTTTAAATTGGTGCTGGAGGGAACCCCACTGCCTTTTCCATAACTACTGGTAGTTACCACTAGTGGGATCCATCATGAGGACGGCTGCTTCACTGCAAATTATTTTTATTTATGCAGTCAAACAGTGTTGATGGGACAGATGATTGTGAAATGGCAGAGGATCCAGCAGCTGAGGACCACCTCCCTGTCCCTCAGCGCCACAAGTGCCACTGTTTAATATGAATGCACCAGTCCCAGGGCACCTTAAAGGGAATAGGAGATGGCACTTGGATTGGTTTAATTTATGTTCCACCCAAAACACACCCATGACTAATTAAGAGTCAAAATATAACCCCTTTGCGCCTTGCACCTTACTTTGCGCTCAGATAATCCGCCGTTTAACTTGCAAAAGGGAGATGGACATGCCCTAAATGCACTTGCACCATAGACCATGTGCTTTAGAACAAGCACCTGTTATAGATGAATTAAGTTGTAATAATTAAAAACCAAACAAGTTGTTAGGATTATAAAGGTTTTGTCAACATTCAGTAACAATCTGTGGCATTTACACCATGACACATTGTAACAGACATTTTGATATATTTTACTCATAATCATCTGTATTTTCATTTTAATGCCTGACGTTCTAAAAAATTAAAAGACAGAGACTTCATAACTGTTCAGCTGTTATTAATTTGTAATAATTTAAAACAAAACAAGTTGTTAGGATTTGAAAGTTTTGTCAAAATTCACATATTAAATCTTGCACTTAAACCATTTAAACAAATCTTTTGCTATACATGATGTCAAGTGTTTCTAATTTCTTTTCTACTCCAACTCTGAAAGCATTTGTTCAGGGATGCGTGAAGCTAGGGGACACAATAACAAGTGATGAAGATTAAGGTGGTAGTACTGGCAAAAACTAAAAACTACTTTCAGCCCTGGTTATATGGCAGAAAATTCCTGTATGAATTCTGTAAATCCATTACTGCTTACTCGCTGAAAGGATTGTAAAATCAAACAGCTTGAGTGAAAAACTCATGAAATTAATTGTAGCTGATGATTACTTTTTATGTTACTTTCATGCCAGTTTTTATAATTTTATTCTATTAAATCTTACAGAGTGCATTTATACCCACAATGCCTGATGACATGTTAGCTGTTGCCCAGGAAACTATACAACAAGACAATAGGCAGCTCACTTGGTATGGTAAGTATTACTTATTCATGTATAAACCGAGATTGTAAATTATGGTTTCTTGCAGCTTTATTCATTGGATAATTGCATCTTAGTTTATCTCAATAGTCTGCATTTATTTCTACATTCCATCTCCTCTGTAGATTTTATTTTCCCAAACAGATGTCTCAAAGTGTTGATAATCTTTAGCGCTCTTGGTTTGCTTCATCACATTCAATACTAAGGGACTCACATTAACTCACATACTAATTCCTAGTTTAGTTCAACTGTATAAATAATTCATATGATTTTAGCCTACTTGTTTTTCACAGTGTGTCCAAATAAGCATCCATTCTGTGTTGATAAGGTAAGCTATTTTCAGTTAATTTATTTACAAAGTGATTAAAACATGAAGTAGTAAAAACATACCATGTAAGAAATGTGCTGTCTGAGCAAAATATTCCAATCTGCTTCATTCTACTGCAGTGCGGCAATCCCACGCAGAGTGGCAAATGTCCGGTGTGTCGTGAGGAGGTTGGATTGAAAGATGGTCAACGCCTGCCTGGATTCACATCTATTCCACTGCAACAGTGAGTGTCATTATTGGTCTGAACTGAACTGAATTGTCTCTAAGTATTTTTGCTCCTTAATATAGTATACTTCCCAGTTAAAATGAAATTTTTGTGTGGGACCTAATATATGGAGAGATCATTAGTGTTAATGATGAAGTGTTATTTATAGTTGTTTGGTGGGTGAAAAAAAATAAGTCCACAAAGACACAATATACATGCAAATCCTAAAATTTTTAAAATGTAGGTGATTTTGTTAACACAAGAAATATTACCACGACAGCAAAGTAGAAGAGAAAAAAGTGTAGTATTTTGATGTTTATGGTAGGGATGCACAATATATATTGGGCGATAAATTATTGGCCTGGTTTTGGGAAATATATATTATCGGCCATTTATCAGTATTAGTGAAATTTAGACCCAATAAATAGAGCAGATAATATTTTGCCAATGCTTTCTGACTGAAGTAGTGCAGCACCTATACACTCTGATGCAGTAGGTTGTAATATGCAGCTATAAAACTGGTTTGCAGTCCAGCAATAAACACTGAGAAGAAGAAGAAGAAGAAAAAGAAGAAGGAGACAACACAATTGCAATTTGTGATACATATTCTGCAAGGGTTCTGAGAAGACGGAAGAAGTCTACAATGTTAACACAATATGACGTTAATTGAGTTATGTAATATAAAATTCTTAAAAATGTGAAACTATTGGTTATCTTAGGCATCGGCCATGAGAAGCAGGTAATTATTGGTTATCTGTGTCAGCTGAGAAAAATCCATATCGTTCATCTAGTAGGAAATATCTAGTATATCACCAGCTGCCCATAATGTGGTGATTTATAGTACCTACTGAAGTTATGAAACTTTAAGTCAAAAATACTCCAGACTTTGATAGTAAGAAAGCTATTATAGAACATAATGAAATCAACATAATTGATTTTATACGAGCAATACACAGATAATAATTGTAGATGATAGGTGAGTTCCTTTATTAAACCCATTTGATTGTAGTTGTACCATCAAATGTCATGTAGACGTACATTTAAACAACTCTCCTGTATTACTAATTGACTGACTGATGCTTTGTTATGTTTTTTAAGGGATCGAACAAAGCCTGGCCACATCCTGGGAGACCCTGAGCTGAGAAACCCAGATGCCCTAGACACTAAAAATATGTCTCTGACTCCCTTCACTCTGGTCAGGCTGATTACACACTTAGCAATGTTGCTGGGCGCCTCAGAAAAATCCCAGGTGAGTGGATGAAGTCTCTCAAAATTAGATATTTATATCTGCATCAGCACTGAATAGCTAACTTTGTTGGACAGCAAGCACTAATATTTTTTAAGAATTGACATTTAGTTTAGCTGAGATATCAAATTATTCTATCCAGATAAGGATATCTGTGCAAGAAAACATAAAAACAAAAAATTCTGCCTGTTGTTTTGAATCTGACTGTAACATTGTTTTTAGCATTTCCAGCACATTATTCAGCCGACTGTAGAGGATGCAAGTTCGTTTCTTGCTCTACACATAAAAAAGGATCTGGATCAGCTGTCAGAGGCCCTGGGAAGAGGATTTGACGACACTGTTACAACTGTTCACTTGGTGCTCAGGTCCCTGCAAGAGCTCGAGCAGGCCAGTCACTGTAAGCACACCACCAGTCAGTCACTGTTAAATAGTTATTTGTTAAAGCACATTGCCTGATCTAATTTGTCCGAATCACAACAAAGAAGAGTCCCACTCACACTAATTTCAAGACCCTATTTGCTCTAATTGAATTCTAGTGTAGTCTCGCAAAGCCAGACCTATCTCCACAGCACTCGAGAAGGGTCTGGCTGCAACAACTGTCATTCTGGTATTGGGGGAAAATACTCTTGTTTGTATTGACTTGTTTGTATTTCTTAAACCCAAATACAATCATCTCAGGCATCACTCAATGGTACCCCTGCAAAAGTGTCAGGGGGAACTTGTTTTGTACGCTGGCAGGCGAGCTCTGGCATTTAAATGGCTAAATCCCTGCAAAAGAAAAGGTTAGAGCTGCTAGCTTGTTGAGGTTCACACTGTTAGTGACCAGGTTAGCGAAGAGTAACTTGGCCATTTTCAGCGTGTAGGTTGCTAGCTCTGATTTTGTTGTTTTTTCATGCAACTACAGGGATTTTGAAAACAGTAACACATAGATAGCGGAATGAGGGGAAGAATGCCATCTGAAATAGGCACCAATGCCTGACTAATACCGACATCAGCGGAGTCAGTAACTGTATGGTTACCAGTTGGAAAACAATAATGGAAATCAGAACCTGAAACCTCATTCAGTACAAGTCTCAAGCAAGTCCCAAGGCATCTGTTCTTGGGCTAGTCAAGTCCCAAGTCAAGTCATCCCCCAGTTTCAGTGAAACAAATGAGATCAAACAAAAAAAAGATTAAGTTTTAAAAGCTTCTTTCTTTCTATATTGCTTCTCAGTCTCACCATCATTTTTGAACAGTGAAACACTGTCATCCAGACCAGTTACATTCAACCCCTGTGTCTGTCTGCCTGTTTGCTCAGCAACTCAGTTACAAACAGATTCAGGCTCTTAAGCCCCATATGTGTGTGGATTTCTTGTTTCCATCATATATCTGAACAACCATCCATGGATATGAAGTACTCAGACATAAAATGAATACAGACAAGTCACAGTCTTAAGTCAAGTTACAAGTCTTAAACTTCCAAGTACAGGCCAAGTCTCAAGTCATTTATTTCCTGTCAGATCAAGTTGCAAGTCATCAAAACAGTGACTCGAGTCAACTCAAGTCCAAGTCACAATGACTTGAGATAGACACACAACCTACAAACATTTTAAAACTTTGCATTTTCTAAATTTGTTGGATATGCATTGAAAATTGTATTTGTGTGAAAGGATAGTAACATTTCTGAATATGTTCGAAAATTACGCATTTTTATATAGGGTAAAGAAGATAATGTATTTTGTACATTTTGTACATGATGTATCTTACAAAATACCCTCTGTTTGACTTTGACTAGCTGGTATTGATCCTAACCTAACAACCAAAGCATCCAGAAACAAATGGGAGACTACTGTGGCTGAAGATATTATGACACCTCAGTTGAAGGTAACACTGTTTGCCATACATTTTTACCATTTCACATTGTTTTTTCCCCCTTGCAAGTGACAATGTAGCTTTTATAAGCTTTGACTCATACCTGTCCATTTACTACTCATTTATAATGCATATGTTCTGTATGCTGATATTTACATGGCTTTCTTTAGCACAAAATTAATATTTTTCCCTGCAGCAGTAAAACTCTCCTCCCACTAATCCAAATATTTTGTGCCTAGGATCTTGATCAACTCCTACAGACAGCAAAAGGCTTCATCAGGACTGACCCCCGTGTTTCTTCCAACTTCATCATGAGGGCGACCTCTGATGATGATTGCCCTTTCCTGACATCTCTAGCTCAGGGCTCTCAGGTCCACAGTTCAGCAGTATGGAGCTACAGGGAGAGGCTGTCACTGCTCAGCCTCACACACATTGTGGAGCAGCATGACCAAAAGAAGGAGCTGCCTCTTCTCTGGAGGTTCCTGCAGAAGGTAACTGTCTGTGAGATGTAAAGCTTTGTGACAGAATGGCTTTGAATTCACCTCTCCATCCAACAGTTTGGTTCAGAGAAAGAAATCTTTACAAGATTACTGTGAAGTTTGTTGTAGATATTCATTTCCAACAGACTGACTTGATAATTATATTTTTTGGCATCCTGGCCTTTCATCTAGGGGCACCAGCAAATTAAATTTCACATTGTTGGATTCATTTTAGTAACTGTGCAAATTCGGAGAATATGCTCTTTGCATTTTAGACAGACCATGAGATTTTCTTTTATGCAACCTTCAGACTGAATGTCAATTATGATAACAAGATATCCTATAATCTATAAGTAATCATTTGCAATGACACCTTCCAACAGCATCAGGATAAATACATTTTTACTACAATTACTCATAATACTCTCATTTTACAAACAGTCTTGAGAAGTAGATCAATACATTTACACTGAATTTGGTATAACCTGTGTGATTAAAAAGTTTGTGTGAAAAAATGTTTTCCCAGTAATCTTCAAAAAAAGGAAAAAGAAAATTAGAATAAAAACCTCTTTAAAATTTCAGTAAAATGAAAAATGAGGTTAATTTTGGTCAGCTATATATACATAATCAATGGTTATGAGGTGTGACTTTTAGCTGTTGTGTTTTTCTTATTCAGGAGGGGGAAATTCGACAGATTAAGCTCCTTCCAAACATCCTAATCCTGCAGAAACGCTTGGTGAGAAAGTTCCAGAACACATCTGACCAGACGGTGGGCTCCATCAGAGAGTTCATTGAGAAGCAAAAAGGTACAGCTGCTGTATCTCTGAGCAATGACTAGACCAAAGCCTAATTTAATTCTCAAAATGTTAACATTTAATTTTCCAAAATCTAATGGAAGGACTTAATTTTTGGGATTTCTTGTTTCAGATATGAGAGAGTGGTATGAAAAACACATTGACATCTTCCTTAAAACATGGAATCTGCTAAGAAATTCTGTAACCAGCAGTAAGTAAAGCACTTACCCTGCTCTTAATCTCCTTAAAAAGTGGAGGCACTCACAATGAGTGCTTTTACATCCGTCCTTGTCCTCTCCCTTATTTTGTTCTGTTTTTCTTTGTGTTACAAAGCACTTTGGCACAACTTTGCCAGATAAATAAAGTTGAATTTAGCATGAATTTACCTTAATGCATTAACGCAATTCTAATATTGTTTAACATGTCTAGTAAGCACTTAATCAGTGAATGCATATTTATTTATTGCTGTATTGAAAAGCCACTTTATGTCCTCTTCAAACTACAGATGAGCTGAAGATCCCAGAAGTGTTTTGCGGCAAGGACTTGGACCTGAACAGCGACCTGCAGTACCTCCTGCCCCGGCGGCAGGGTCCAGGCCTGTGTGCCACAGGGCTGGTCAGGTACCTGGTGACGCTACACAATGAGCTGGTGAATGCTGCTGACAGCCACACTAAAGAGGACAGCAGGTACAAAATATACACAGAGCTACAAAAAACAAGCTTACTGTATTGTCTAACAGGGAGTAGATGACATTTTTTCAGTTTAACATATGCTATACATACTGGCTATTTAAAGATTCCTTTCTAAAGTAAACACTAGTAAAAATGCTAAACACTCTAATGATCCCCCAACATGTTTAGTGAAAAATTTATTGAATCATAGCAGCACCAAGACATAAGTAGAAAGAGCACTTTTATGCTTCTGCCTACGTAATATGTAACATTGGCAGCAATCATGCCTTCTGCTAGTGTGCTTTATATATTGATCAGAAATTTTAGCATCTGGCCAAATATCCAGTTGAATAATTTTTATTGATGAACATCCAGATATATTATGGACAATTAATTAAAACAAGTTTTCTGATAACAAAACATGTTTGCTGTACTCCAAAAGTTTATGTTTGGATAAAGAATATAACTACATGAATAACAAGTTTATACTTGCATTATAATATCTGCAGCAGTTACAGGGTGTCCGTGGCAGAGCTAACGGAAGAGCATGTGATCCACTATGACATGGAGAAAGACCTGCTTCCTCTGGTTTTATCCAACTGCCAGTACAGCTTAGAACGTGGCCATGAGACGATATCACAATTTGACCTGCCCAGGATCCAGCAGCAGATCCTCACCCGCTTCCTGCAGGGAAAACCCCTCATCACCCGCACAGTGAGTCCAGAAAGCCTAGTTTAGTTACAGCAAATGAAAGAGACATAAACACAAGTTCAGCAGTCCTGTGCAGTCTACTGTTGCCATGATTGTGCACTACCTTGGTCAGACAGGCGATGGACGGGCCACAAAGGGGAAAAGTGTGAAATTTAACAAACAAAATCACAGACTGTCGCTGCAGATCACGAGTTTGCTTGATCCTGTCTGAACAACCCAACTGGTTAACATAGGCACCGAAAGGAAGCAGGCAGTGCTTCCACATCCTGCTTGAATCTGACATGGGTCATCCATCATGCCTTGCACAACACAGAGCAGACCTTCTCTGACTGTCATCATGTACAAATACATGCCCACTGTCATATTTTATTGTATGTATTGCTAAGCAAATCTAGAGGATATGCACTGGTTTAGTTAACAATATGGTAAGACATTTTCAACAACAAAATCATAACTTCTTGTTTGTGTCATTATTGCATCTGTTCTGTGTTGCCTTACTTATTTTTCTGTATTTCCCTGATTCACTAAACTCACTGTGCTTTATTTTAGGGAATTCCAACTCTGGTCAACACACAAGACAGAGACTACGAAACTATTTTCAAAGCAATTAAAGGAAAAGTGCCTCAGGTAAATGAATAAACCCTCTACATTACTTTTGCACAACAGGCAACTAAATTGTGACTGAGGACAGCACATCATCATCATCACCTCATCATCATCAAACATGCCATTAAACAGAAATAATCTCATGTGAGAAGCTGAAACCAGAGAATATTTGGTATTTTTGCTAAATAAATGATAAATACTTAAAATATGAATTGGTTGTTGCTAAATAATTTTCTGTCAATCAACTTAACAATTAATAACTAATCGTTGTGATAAAGTTAATAGTTGTTCCTGTAACAGCTATAAACAGGATTGCATTGAACAAGGTTACAATCCAACATGCATTTTTGACCATCAAAACAGCAGCATGAATGAACTGAAGACAGAGAGAACTTCATATTTAAATAGACAGCAGCAAAATAATAGGCTAACAGTGAAGGTTTGTCACTGTGCTATTGAATGACATGAGCTTCATTTGTCACATATTTACAGTAGCTTCAGCCTTCATTCATACTTACATACTGTTGTTCCTTCAGGTCGCTCTGTCCTCTCTGACCCGGAATGCCTTGTCCAGAGGGCTGGACTCATACAGCGAGGTGTGTGAGGCGCTTGAGATCTTGGACCTGCTAATGGGTTTCCTCTCAATGACTGGTGGTGATCCCATGATGTCGCTGGTCAACTACCTCCAGGACATCCTGAAGATGGCTGACCACATCAATCATCACATATTGCAGGTCAGCATATATCCAGCCTCTTTTGCCCCGGCTGGATACTTTTACAGTTTTTTTTATGTAAACTGACACTGTAAGATGTCCATGTTAACCCACACAACACATCCCAAAATGAGCCCGATCTAGCAACACTGCTGGGCCTGCCTCCCACTTGCTGTAACCTCCACTACAGATATCTGCAATGTAATTTTCACCAGTCAGTAGATGATTTGAGGGGGGACGAAGGAAGATGCTGTTCCCTTGGCTACTTAAATTACCTAAATGCGTCCACCTTGTAAACCTGACATCATTCTCCATCACCCTGAGGCATTATTATGGATCCCACTGCAGTTCTCAAAAGATGCACCCTACTTCACCTGTGATTGGTCGGCTCCGTTAGTTGCGTTCTCTATGCTTGACTTGAACTGTTTACTGTCTCACACAGTAGCTCTGGTAATGTGTATTTTTTCTGCGGTTTTTGAGCTGTAGTCTTCTGAGTTAACACACCAGTCTCATTGTTTTCTCTCTCAGCCTTCTGCTGCTCCTATGGGGCTGAGTTAAACTTTTAACATCTGAAATATATTTTTTAGTCTGCTCTGAGGACAGCAGTTTCACTCCAAACAATTTAACTGCATTAACCTGGACTGTGTGTGACCTTTTAGATTTGTAAAAGAACACAGTACATTAATTAACCTTAGATCCTGACCGATCCTGTCGCCGTGTTGAGAGATTTAAATAATTAGTTATATTATACTGCTGTGCCTCATGCACACGTTGATGATGTACAACCCCGATTCCAAAAAAGTTGGGATCCTGTGTCAAATGTAAACAAAAACAGATTGCAATCATTTGCAAAACAAATTGTGTTTACCGACAACAGTTTCACCAAGTGTTCACAAGCCCATTTAGTTATATCATTTCTACAGTGTTTCACAAAGTGTTGAACCTCACCCCATCCTTGCTTGTGAATGACTGAGCCTTTGGATGCCCCTTTCATACCCAATCATGATACTATCACCTGATACCAATGAACCTGTTTACCTCTGAAATGTTCCAAACAGATGTTTTCTGAGCATTTCATAACTTCTGCAGTATTTTGTTGACCCTGTCCCAACTTCTTTGAAACATGTTGCTGGCATTGGATTCAGAATAAGCATATATTTACAAAATCAATAATGTTGATGAGGTATTGTCTCTGTTTTCAATTGAGTGTATCCCAACATTTTGAAATCAGGGTTGTATTATTTCACCCACCCGCAAACCCTCCTGTGAATCAGAATGTTTATTTAATGTTTGTTTTGCCCAATCTGCAGTGCCTGCGGATATAACAGCAGTCCACCGTTGCTGCCTGGCAGAGATATGCACACTGTAACTTTGAAAGATATCCACTTGAATTGTCAAACATTTTTGCATGGAATGAGGACTGTGGATTTTGAGTAATTACATTATAAATACATAACGAAGGGCTCTCTTATTGGCATATATTCATATGGGTACCTGACTAACGTTTTAAGACATACTTTGTGAATCAAATGAAAAATTGTGAACCTATCCTTTAATGAATTATGACTACTTTTTCATCATAAGTAAAAGCAAAAAACAACTCTAAATGCATCACTTCACTTTCTTAAGTCAAGTCAGGCTAGTTTTATTCATATAGCCAAAATTCACAATCACAGCTCCTCAATGGATTTTATAATCTGTACAGTGACTTCCAGCCTCCAGTCACTCCACCAACCTAAACAATTATTATTGTGATTACAATGCGCACAATATTGTGCCTTTTCCTATCGACACAAAAATATGGACATTTTAAAGAGATAGAGTTTATCATTACCGCTAATTAAATCAGGTCAATCACCCAAATAAACATAAGTAAAATAAGGTAATTACAAAATAAAGCTCCATTAAAATAAATCCCATTTTAATGACATTCTCAAAACCCAAAGACTAAAGAAACTGTTGGTAGAAGTTCAGTTCTTTAAAGATAACTTTATGTGTATTTTTGGGGGTTGTATGGAACAGACTCTTTACGCTGCTGTGTTGTTTCTTCAGGTTCTGCACAGATGCAACCTCAGACACTGTGTTTCTCTGTGGCAACTCCTCTCCTCCCTCAAATCTGAAAACTTGCTCCGTCTCAAGAGGGTAAGTGTTGCTTTTGCCGGATGTTGGGTCTTGTTAAATGCAAAACAAGAGCACTATACTGAAAATCACTTAAAAACCTGGGCATGGCTCATCAAAAATATGTTGTCATTAATTCATTTGTTTGTTCGTTTGTTGGTGTTTCTACAAAAAGGAGCCCTTTATGGAGTATCCAGATGAGTACCGCATGTCGCTGACAGAAGAAGACAAGACTGAGTTGAAAACCTTCATGTCCGGGGCAAACGTCGACCAATGGCTGCTTGAGATGCACGAGTTCCTCCTGTTGAGTCTCGGCCGCCCGCAGGCCACTGCCGATTACATGCCATCCTGGAGGTAAATATCTTGAACAGCTTCACAATTTCTACTGCTATTTTTCAATCTAAGGGATGAGTGATGTACGAGACATCTAAAATATCTCATTTGATGGATTGCTGCAGCAATTAAAAAGACGTCTTATCTTGGGTTTTAAATATTTCACTTAGTTTAAACATCATAATTACATCAAGCAACAAGTAAAGGCTTAGACTCTGTTTTATCTTTTACCTTCCATCCTGAACTGGGAATGTGTCCCGTCATGTAGCCTGGCATCTGCTGGTTGTGATCACCTTGTATGTGCATTTTAGTAAAAATCTGAACAGTTATATAATATATCATACAGTGTGAAGGGCTGCCAGACCTTGAAGAAAAAGACCGATCAGCTTCCTTGCACAGGGCTCAGATCGGCCAGTCATGCTTCTTTTATAACAGTCCTGACTGGTCAGAATGTCTTTTATTTTGGTTATACAATGTTATTTTCATTGAAAGCACAGTGAACAGTGGAGACTCACTTGGTTAGTTACACTATTGCACAGTTATGTGACATGGATTAATTATTGTGTACAGAGCTTCAAGAAGCATCAAAACTATGCTGTTAATAAGATATCTTATATGTCAGAGATAATGCCCAATATAATCAGGAATTAATGGATAACTCGAAGGTCAGAATGGCAGAGTCAATCACATTTTGTATGGTTGACAAACAGCCACATGCAGATTAATGCAAAGGCTTCCCTAGGCTGCAGCCTAGGGGCCCCACGTGTGGAGGGGTCCTTGAATTGGTCAGATTATTTTTTAGAAATTTAAATACACTTTAATGGAAAAATTAATTGACCTCTATTGGTCCGTGGGGTAATAAACAAACAAAACAGCACTGATTGGGCAGACATGGGCCACCTCGTCCAATCAAGCTCATCGATTCGATTTGACCTACCTACATCACTGGCTGTTACCTGTCAACCAAAATTTTGCACAACAAAATGTCTGACAAAAAACCCAGCGGGTCACAGAAGCAAAAGTTGTGGTTTAAAGTATCAGTCAGTTTAGAAGGACAGTGTTACAAAGTTACAGGTGCCATCCTGTGCTGTTTAGATGGTAATGCACTGAAGGACTACATTTTGAGTTAATCATTTTAGACTATAGCGCATTAATTTAGAAAGGTGAATGTACAGTTAATGCAATATTTGTGGTAGATGTGGTGATGTCAAACCAAATGAGTCCCTCATAAAATATGGCCGTGTGCTCCCAATGTTAAGAAATTTGCAGCAGGCTGTGTGAATCGATCAGGACTGCATCATTTGACTTTTTACTATTTACTACAGCCAGCAATAGAAAACAGAAGTTAAAGGGGAAATAGACAACATTTCAACATTCCCTCTCCCAATAGCTTCCCTGTGTTATTATTGTTGGCACTGTTGTAAACACAGCATTAACAACAAGGCTACCACTAGTAGCCTGACTACAACTCCTACATCCCAGTTTGACCTAGAAACCCTGATATCTGCGCCATAAAAAGGCAGAATAAAACATCTGGTTGTAATTATAAGTTGGCAGGTTTTAGTAACCTCTACTTTTTTACTCGATCCAGTAGAAAGAATGCTAGTTTTGAACCGTCTTGAGTCCTGCTGGTAAGAGGAAACACATATTAGCGGGGTAACAGGCTTTGATACAACTCGGTGGTGCTTTCCATCGGGTGAGATACAAAACATAGACCAAATTAAAAGATGGAATCATTAAGATCAATAACTTAATAAAGAGTTGTAACAAGGTGGTATGGAATATATATGTGATACTAACAGTGTAGAATAAGATCATTATGACAACTTTAAAAAGCTGAAGGGGAAGAGGGAAACTGTTAAGGGGTTAACAAGTATGGCATTTTAATGTCACCTTGTTATGAGTGTGCACACTTTGTGATACATCCATCTATTTTCTAAAGTTCTTGTGGTGAAAGGCTGGTCAAATAATCCTCTCAAAATTTAGTCTCCATCTCTTACTTATTCAAGTCAGTTACAATCACAATTTAAAGAAGCTATCAGGGGCTTCTAATAATAATTTAAAACATGGGTAATGGCTGTTGTTTCACAGTATTCACAGTATCTTTGTTGTTTATGAGTTTGTCCAGTTTGAATTGCTTCTCTTAAGTCCTTGAATTGTACCTATGTTGAAAAACAACTATTAAAGGAAATTAAGGAAAAGGGAGGATAAATAGCAAAATATGGTCTTTTATCTTGATTGGAACTGAGAAAGCAATGTGTTAAGATCCATTTCCTTTCCTTTTGATCAGGGTGAAAGAAACTGTGACTGGCTACATGGACCGTAAAGAAGTGGAGGTGCCTCTTTACGTGGAGGAAAAGTTTCCTGAAAATCTACAACTGTCCCAGATCGTGGAGACCTGGAAATATGCCATCACAGCCAAACAGGAGTACCTGACAGAGGGATGAAATGGATGAGATGGATGATTTTCTGTGCTAATTATGTATGAAAGATGAAAGAATATAACGTTGAGGCTCTATAGAAACAATCAGCATAGCAAGCATACCACGAATGATTAAACCTGAATACATGATGCCTTGAACGTATAAAGTTTGTTTAGTGTTATCATGATCCGGCTGATCATTGACTGCATTTACTATATTATCTGTTTATTAGTTAATTTGACATTTTTTGGATGAAGTTTATTTTACTCTTTGAGCACCAAATCTGATAGTTAGGGTAATACATCTACATGGTGGTGCGATAAACTAGTGAAGAAAACATTTTGCATTTTATTTGTATTTTTCTGATACATTTAAGTATTTTTATCTTAAGTTTTTTTATTGTTATCTTTTTTTCTCTGATAAAATTGTCAGTCACAGCTGAGGGATTTGTGTGGAAGTGACTAGAGTGTTCATTTGATATCTTTGATTTATTATTTTAAGTGTGTTTTGTTCAGTCAGTCCATGTTTGGGGTTAAAGACATGGTCAAAATGTGTGACATCCCTTATGAGTGACTACAGGGAACTTGGATTTGTTTGTACTCTTCACTGAAGTTTTCAGAACAGCTAACAGTCATTCTTGAAGCCTGTTTAGTCTTAAAATGTTATCAAGGAAAACTGAAGTGATGAACTCGATAAGTTATGAGAGATTTGAGTTCATAGGTGAAGTTTTGGTCATATATTCTAGAAACCAAAGGAGTTTGATTTAACTTTGTTTTTTATTTGTTTCTGTTTTTATTGATTTTCTGTGGTAATTGAAAGATGAAGAACCTGAAGGCTCCAGACTTGGCAAACAATGAGGCATACCAAGTAGACCGATTGAACCTGAGTACATGATGCCTTGAACATATAAAGTTTGTTTAGTGTTATCATGAGCCGGCTGATCATTGACTGCATTTACTATATTATCTGTTTATTAGTTAATTTAAAATTTTTTGGATGAAGTTTATTTTACTCTTTGACCACCAAATCTGATAGTTAGGGTAATACATCTACATGGTGGTGCGATAACCTAGTGAAGAAAACATTTTGCATTTTATTTTTATTTTTATTATACATTTAAGTATTTTTATCTTAAGTATTTTTATTGTTATCTTTTTTTCTCTGATAAAATTGTCAGTCACAGCTGAGGGATTTGTGTGGAAGTGACTAGAGTGTTCATTTGATATCTTTGATTTATTATTTTAAGTGTGTTTTGTTCAGTCAGTCCACGTTTGGGGTTAAAGACATGGTCAAAATGTGTGACATCCCTTATGAGTGACTACAGGGAACTTGGATTTGTTTGTACTCTTCACTGAAGTTTTCAGAACAGCTAACAGTCATTCTTTAAGCCTGTTAAGTTTTAAAATGTTATCAAGGAAAACTGGAGTGATGAACTAGATGATTTAAGAGAGATTTGAGTTCATAGGTGAAGTTTTGATCATACATTGTAGAAACCAAAGGAGTTTGATTTAACTTTGTTTTTTTATTTGTTTCTGTTTTTATTGATTTTCTGTGATAAATGTCAATGAAAGATGAAGAACCTGAAGGCTCCAGTCCAGACTAGGCAAACAATGAGGCATTCCAGAAAGACCGATTGAACCTGAGTACATGATGCCTTGAACATATAAAGTTTGTTTAGTATTATCATGAGCCGGCTGATCATTGACTGCATTTACTATATTATCTGTTTATTAGTTAATTTTACATTTTTTTGGATGAAGTTTATTTTACTCTTTGAGCACCAAATCTGATAGTTAGGGTAGTAAATCTATATGGTGGTGCGATAAACTAGTGAAGAAAACATTTTGCATTTTATTTTTATTTTTATTATACATTTAAGTATTTTAATCTTAAGTTTTTTTATTGTTAACTTTTTTTCTCTGATAAAATTGTTAGTCACAGCTGAGGGATTTGTGTGGAAGTGATTGTAAAGTGTTTGTTTGATATCTTATCTTTTATGGTCAGTCGGACCATGCTTAGGGTCATAGCCTTCAGAAAATCATGGTCATAATGTTTGATGTCACCCACAAGTGACTACAAGAATGTTTGAAAACCTGGATATGTGTACTTTTTGCTTAAGTTTTATAGTTTCAGAAAAGGTAAAATGATTCTTTAAGCCTCTCAAAATGTTAATGAAAACTATTACTGAAATATGAAACAAATCAAATCATAAATGTGTATCAAAAGGTTTAAGTGCAAGCATTGAATTATCATGTGTAATATTTTGTGATTAGAGGATGAATTGAGTATTACATTTTGAAAATATTACATTTGTATTTAGTTAATCAATAAATCGGTTTAAATACACGTGTGGCCTCAGACATCATTAGTCATGGTGATATAATTTGTCAAAATTTTTACCTCCACCAAGGAGATCATGTTTTCATCTGTGTCCATGTGTTGATTGGTTGGTTGGTTTGTCAGTAGTATTGAATGAAGGGTGGATGTTGGCACAGAACCCCATTAACTTAGATAAAAGGGTGGATTTAGGATTTTTTTCTCACTTTCTTTGACATTTCAAGATATAGCGTTTGTGCATTTTCCATTGTAGCTTTTAACAGGACTTTTATGGATATAATGGTCAGAAAATTGAATAAAAGTCACTTTTAATTCCAATCTGATTCGAGAAAGAAAGAAATGATCTGCTGGTCCAGTCTTACAAAGTTTATCTCTAAAGCTTTCCATTATTGTGCTGTAATCTAGTATTTTTTACTGTGAGAAATTAGATTCTGAGCATTCAGATCAAGGGGGTAGTAATCCAGTTCAGCCTTTCCTTTACCTGATGTTAATGTGTTTTTCAAGACTTCATAAAGACAGTGTGTAAGATTTCACCACCAGAACAATAAATAATAATCTTAATATGTTGGTCCCATTCAATGCATGAAAAGTTTTATGAGAACAAAGAACTAGTGCTTTTGTTACATTAAACATTAGCTGATCCTGGAAATAAATCAAGAATTTTAAAAAGGGCTGCACAATATGAAAGAAAAGAAAAAGAAAAAAATCACATTGCAATTATTTTGACAAATATGATTGTGATATAATTCTTGATGATGAATGATGATTTATGCATTACAACTTTCATTTTTAAGTGAAAAAACTATGAAAATCATAATGTGACATTTGTTAGAGTCAGCAGAAACGAAACATGTCAGATCTGGAGAACAAGATTTGTAGGCCAGGACATCTCTGCAGCACTACAGTACTTCATTATAATGCTGTTTAATCACACATTTTACCTTTATCAATAAAAAGCAGCTCTGTGTCTTGGATGTTGCATATCACAATTTCAATAATATTTTAATTAATTAGCTCTAATCACAGCATCTATGTAATTTCAAGGATACATTTAGTGTTGCTGTAAAATATTAAAGTTTGATTCAAGTTGTTTTAAACAACAGAACCGATATTAGTAGTTGAATTTTTAGACAGAGGATCAGTTATAAACAAGTAAGACCACTTTAACAAAAGTTGTTTTATTCTCATGTTCTCATGTAAATAAATTACAACACCGTCTTTTGTTACAAAAATAAAATGAAACCCAACCAACAAGACACACGTTGGACTTATCCATTTTAGACTTAAGAGTATGAGAATCTTTTTTTTTCTTCTGGAAATCCTAATGATCACAATGTGTCACCTTACAAATGATTTAACAAAAGTGTTAATTTTTTTCAGAGACTAAATTCTCGTCCCTTGGCTCGCAATCTACTGCCGTGATCGGCCCGTACAGCAGAGCAGACAAACAAAATGGTTTCAAACCACAAAACATTACAAACAACACAAAAATAAAGAGCAAGTTAAAAAATAATATTTTCATGCAACTGAAGTTGGGGCTGGGCAATTTCTTTAACATGTAAACTGAAAAAAAAAAAAAAACTAAACTAAAAACCACATTCCAGTGTACCAACTGATGTATTTTTGGATAAGACAATATGATTTATTATACAAAATGTTCTTGCAAAGTTGTAATGAAACTATACATTGATACTAAAGGAGTCTGTCAGCTGTGTCTGATACACTGGTCATTGTAATGGTCATAATAAAAAAAGCGACTTACAAATACTAAAAAAACAAAATTCAGTGCAAAAGCACAGCTTCTCTGAACTTCGCCCGGTGTGATTTCTGCATGGTCAGTCTTGACAAACATCACCGCAGAAGGAAACACCAGAGAGTTCATTTTATCTTCGTGTACTGAAGGAGTAATTGCTCTGAGTTTGTGTTGTTGAAGGTGTCATGTTGTCCATCAGTGCTGGTTCTTCATTCCCTGTGGTTTGCCCATTTTCTTATCCTGCTGTTGCTGCTGCTGTTGCTGCTGCTGCTGTTGTTGGCCCCGACCAGGACCGGTCATTCCTCTGCCACGGCCGCCAAACAGACCTACAGAGAAAAAGAGAAGATAATTATTGTTCAGAGAGATTTCCATTACCTTCTCCCCCCTTTTTGGCTTTTATCCTTTATTGGACAGGACTGCTTAGAGAGTGATAGGAAACAGGGAGGAAAGTGGCAGATGCAGCAAAGGGCTACGGGCTGAAATCAAACCCTGGCTGCTGCTGATAATGATTCATTACATGGGTGGCCCGCTCCACTAGGTGAGCTATAAAGATGACACACACCCACTGAGTGTGGAGATGCAGACCAATGGGAAATGTCTCTATCAAACTTATAAGTGTTTCAGGAAAAGGCCTTGATGCTCTTAAGAGTGTGCCAATATTCACGTTATGATAGTGAGATACAAACAAATGCTGCTGCTGCTGCTGCTCCTGCAGCAGACTGTCCAATCAGCAGGGAGTGTTTCCGCTCACCTCGGCCGGCTCCTCCTCTTCCTTTGCCCTGCTGTTTGTTCTGCTGGGTGCCCCCACGTCCGCGGCCCTTCGACACCACCTCTTCCTTCACCATGTCGATGATCTCATCTGGGATTCGCAGATACTTGATTGTGCTTCCTCTGATGTAGCACTCAGGCATCCTCCAGAACTTATCTCCATCCTGTCAGAAGAGAGTGGGGGAATCCAAATCAAAATGTCACTTTTTGACTTCTAACAGGTTGTTTTGTTAACACATCTTTTGAGGATCTTTGTGCTATGATGTATTTTTTTGTACTCTTTGGATGAAAGTGATTTTTGTTATCTACTTTATTTCCCAAATTGTTTGTGTAATTAATTTCAGTTTCGACTCAGTTGCTTACTGTCATTTACCCACCGTCATTCTGAAACATGATTATGAGGGCCTTTGTTGCACATGTACAGTATTCAATTCTACTCACACAGTAACAGACACCATGTGCTTGACTCAATCAATCAACCAACAGATGGGTAAATGTTTTACACTTTGATAACTGGCCAATCTTTTCAGTCAGCTATCAAGAAAAAATGTCAAACATTTCATGGTCATAGCCACAGGGTTGCCATTTTTCAAACAATTTATAAATGAATACCTTTTGTTTTGGTTAAGTTTTTCTGCTCTGATTGACATTTTGAAGAATCACTGAATGACTGAAGAAAGTTATTTTAAATTAAGTTTAAGTGATTATTAAAATAATTGTTAGTCGTAACCATAGCAGCATAGTTGTTAGAATTGTATTAAATAATGACACCTGAAATTTAGCATTAAGAGGCTGTTTTAACTAGAAGCAACAGTAAAAAGTACAAAAAGAAAACACAAAAGGTACTAGAACAAAACAAACAAATGATAAAAAAACCTTACATGTGTATGCTATGGAGTGATTGTTTTAAGCCTCTGCTTATTGGCCATAATCTTTTCTGGCCTGCATACAGCAGGACACGCTGCAGACAACATTGACACCTACAGCTTTGCATTAACATTGGACAATAAAGATGTCTACTTTTCCTTTCTTATTAGTGACCGCAGAGAAGCAAAAACAGAGCTTAGCTTTACCCTGGAGGTGCAGATGACTTCTCTCAGGTTGATGTTCATCCAGTTGTCACAGCTGACCAAGTGGCCGTTATACGTCTCTCCATTCTTCAGCTCCACCAACTGAGGAGAGGTAAAACATGACAACCAGCCGGCAGTATTAGAGTATTGATGACACAATACAGGACGGATGACAGAAGCTAGAGCAAAAATGTTCTTGTGATACAACCCAAAGGACAAAGCAATTACAGGCTACAAGTCACAATGCCAGCAAAAACAAGGTTGGAGGTAGTTTATCAAATAATTAACTCATTTAAGCCTGAAAATAAAAGTAGGTAGGTTAATAAAAAAATGTTACAGACAGCCAAACCTTAGTAACTGCTTATAGGTTGTTCTTGAACAATAAACCGATCGTATGACAGACTACAAATGATGGTTGTGACTGCTTTCAGTTGGAAAAGCAATTTTTCACTTATCCCTATCTGGAAGTAACAATGATAAACAGTTATCATCGATAAATGTGCCCCTCTACAGTGCTAACATGTGTTTATTGACAGCAGTGAGAGCTCAGTGTCTCCTCACCATAGGATGGTTCTGGGCAGTCTTCAGCAGAGACAGTGGGAGCTGCAAAAGGAAAGAAAAACAGGTCACGCGTAGGAATTCACCTACCTTTAACATTAATTGGTTACCTGAGAAATCCGGACTGCATTTGAGGCAAGGCATTGAGTGGATTTTCACCTTCATACATTGACACAACTGCTAGTCTAAGTCGGCTGCTACATCAGATTACCGATATTTCACTCAGTAGCTGATATTTGCCACTTCTAACGTTAATGGTAGGTGTTTTTTAATCACTAACCAGTTTGAGGTTAAATACGCTTATATCACCGATTCAGCACGACACTTAGGTCTCCTGTAGCTGCATGTTAAATCTGCATGTACTTCAAAACAATCGCTGTGTCTCCATGATGTTAAATGTAGCTAAGACAGCTAGCGATCAGCTATCGCTAACTTAATTTGGCTAGCATACCGAGCATCATTGTGAGCCAGCGCTACAGGGCTGCTAACGCGGTTAGCATTAGCTGAGTGGCAGGCGTGCTACTGAAAATCTAAGACGACGATTTACGTTTTAACTGAACACTATAGTTAAATACTCACCATTGTGACAGTATCTCGTTTTGACTTTGTGTCTCACTCGCTGTCTTGGCCCTGAACTGACACGATTTTACCACTTACTGTGCTACTTCTTCTACTTCCGGTGCGGCGCTGCGTAATCATGGCTGCTTATAAGATGCTGCCCTCTACAGTCAAGAACACTCACTGCGAAATAATTCAAAATAATATCGATAAAAATACAATATAAAGAAATAAAGCTATTAAAGAGGAATAATAAAGGGACATGCAAATAAATATATTAATAAATGCTGATTTTTTTTGTGCTAATTACTAATTTATTTCGTATTCAGTTTTTGCAACATTTAGTTATTCGTTTGATTATTTTCAATTAATTGTGCATTAATATTTCTCAAAACATCAGCTCTATTCAGTACCAGAGCAAGGCACAAACATGTAAACAGAATGCCAAGGGGGTTTCACAAACGTAAAATAAATGGAAACTATCATAAAAATAAAAATAAAGAAAAAAATAATAATAAAATACTATATGAAAACAATACAATTACAGAAAAATATTTAAGACATATGGTTATATACACATTAATAAAATACATTCGCTAACAGTTTTAACAGTCATCTTAACAGTGTAGTATTTAGTAGATTGTAGGAAAAGCTCACTAATAGGCAAGGCAAGTTTATCTATATGGCACCATTCAGACTGAAGGCAATTCAAAGTGCTTTACAAAGACATGGAAATGCATCAAAAAAAAGACACTAAAACATTAAGAAAATGTTAAAATTGCATTCAAAAGACAACAAAATATAAAGCAAGCAAATAAAAAGTTGCAGATTAAGAAGACATGAATCTAACTTATTGAACAATAATGTTTTAAACCCTGATTTAAATGAGCTGACAGTTTTAGTAGACCTCAGATATTCAGAAGTTTGTTCCACAGGCGAGGAGCATAGAAACAAAAAGTTGCTTCACCTTGCCTGGTTTTGATCCTTTGAACACTCAGTAAACCCGTCCCACATGACCTGAGGGGTCAGAATAGAGTTTTTTTGTTGGAAAATTTGGTTTGATGAATATGAAACTTGGCTAAAATGATAATAAGGCGGATGAGGATGGTTTTTTTTTGATGAGCAGAGAAAGATGAACATGAAACATTATGCCTTTACATTCTCTATTTATATTTGTGTCTTATGTACATATATGTATAGGTAGTATATACACATGCACCTTATCCCTGCTGTCCATATTTTTTGTTTGCATACTGCATTTTGTTTTTATTTTATTTTTGTTATCATCATCATTATATTATTATTATTGTCGATGTTGTTGTTGTTGTTGTTGTTGTTATATACATTTTATTTAATAATTACTATTTATCATTTCTGTAGCAGAGTCTCGAAGCAAAAGATTTTTACACAACCGGAGTGATAATTAACATCTTGAATCTATTATTATTCCATAATCTATTAATAATAATAATAATAATAATAATAACAATGACCTATTTTTATAGCACCTTTAATACAAAAATTCAGCCCAAAGTGATTGAAATTTTAAAAACTTTTTTTTTAAAAAGAAATACACACAGTAGAAGTAAAACATTACAATTTTAGAGGCGTAAGAGGAATAAAAACAGGAACAAAGTAGTGTTGTGACGTTCACGAACGAACCGATTCTTTTGAACGGCTCGTTAACATGAACGATGGGAACCGAGTCGCAGCTGGGAACCGTTCTTTTTTTATATATATATCACTGTGTTTCACGCAGATGCACACAAAAGCTCCTCCTTTGCTCCTCCCTGAGTGGGACAGAGAACAGGAGGGGAAACAAAGTTACATGTGGAGGAGCTCAGCTGCAGGTGCTTATTAGATATGCAAATGTAACACGAAGCCACCTGAGTTGTGCACGCTGCCTTTGCGTAAAAACAGAAACACGTGACTGCCCCTGCCTCGTAGAGCAGAGGTCTTAATTAGGAGGAGGACAGTCAGTCTGTCATGTGTCTGACGTAGTTGTTTGGACAAAATGAGCCAAAGGAAGCGGAGCAGCATTTGGATGCACTTTTCTCTTGTGGAAGACAGTAAGGCAAAATGCAATATTTGTCAGAAAAATATTTCTTTTAAGTCCGGTTCAACAAATAATTTGCATAGACACTTGATAACACAACACCCAACAGTGAAAGTGGCAGAGGTGAGAAGAGAAGAGAGCCAACTGACTCAGGCAATAGTGATGCCACTGTCAAAGCAGAGTGATATGGTGCAACCTTGTGGAATATTTACAATGAATCCAGATCAGACTTTAAAATCTATTGCACACATGTCAAATGAGGTTATAATCAATATTTCAGAATAATTCAAACTCAGATATTGGTGGGATATCTAATTTTGTATTATTTTGTTCCAAATCTCACCCCATCAACCTCCCAGTGATTATTTCCAAGATAAAATGAGTTACCACCAGGCTGGCTTCTTAAAACGTAATAAATATAAAAATCAGTCAAATGAGCCAGTTTTTTGAATGGCTCTTTGAAGGGAACGGCTCACCAAGATCCGGCTCCCCTCAAAGAGCCATAAATCCCATCTCTAGAACAAAGATGTGATTAAGAGAAAACAAAATGTTTTACTGGCTGGTACTTGTGTATAAGCTTAAACTACACCTCCCTTGTCTTATTCGTGATGAGATATTTGTGTTTATGTCAACATACGCCCCCGAGAGTAATCAACGTCTGATTGCTGACGTAATGACGTCGCGCCTCGCGTGGCCCTCTGCTGGGAGGACCGACCGGCTTCATTTGTGTCTGGCAGAAGGAGCCGACAGCTGTGGAGGGCACCGACTGCCTTTACGGTCCTGGTTCACAAATAAAGACCGAAGACAGCATCGTGGTAGGACGGGAGATGGATAACAGTAAACGGACTGTGGTCGTTACAGGTTTGTCTTCTTTTTCCTGCTAGTGTTGTCGTTTCGTGTCGGCGGACTGAGCAGCAGCAGGGTGAAGTGGAGGAAAAGTTGTAGAGATGACAGCTGCTGTAGCGTTAATGGCGTCAGGCTGTTACCCCCCTCACTCCACGGCAGCTGTACACAGTTACCTAACTAAAGGAAGCGTTTTGCTTGTAGCTGTATCAACAACAACGGAGTTATTGTTTGTTAAATTTGAGGCTAATGTCAAGCTAGGTGAAATTGTCTTTTTGTTGTTGTTGTTGTTGTTGTTGTTTCCTGTCTTTCCTGGAAGGCCATACCAAACAATACACGGTACAGCTTAAAGCATTAATGGGCTAAATATCCAACATAATTCACTAATAATGGAGCCTCGTTGATCAAATCTCTACAGATCTTGCAATTGTGTAATTCTTTGCGAAACACTTTGATGATATTAATGTGGACTACATTCATAGATGCTATATGAAATCAAAGTTATCTCAGACTGTAGCTTATTGTGTTATATTATCATGATATCAAAGCTATAGCTATTAACAATCACTTTATTATCTATTCCAGACGTAATAAACAACAGATGGAGCATGATTAATGAGGGAGAAAATGCCAAGGCTCTAGCATCTATGAAATTACCCTAAGATTTTAATTTCTGTGTGACATGGAGTAATATAGTGAGGGTCCTGTAGTTAAAGTAAGATAAGATAAGATAATCCTTTAATGATCCCCAGAATGGAAATTCAAGTGTAGTACTGTTTTCCTCTTGATGTCTTTGTATTGTGAGTTTCATAGCAGTTGGACTTGTTCTCTACACTTGGCCTCTTTCTGGACACGTGGTGTTTAAGTTGTTAAAAGTAATAACATGATAACCAACAACCAACCAATGATTTGATCCATTTCCACTTGATATCCTACTGTATTGGTTTCTGTTTGGAAGCTCATCCATTTTATCTCTAATTTGATCACGCTGCTTTGAATCATTGTATGAAAGTCTGCGCCTAGAACTGTAATTTTCAGCTGCGTCCTATGCCAAAACAAGACTCATCGTAGCCTCACTTCCAATCACTGAAATATAATATCTTTTAAGTGCACAAACTACAGTATTCTTAAACATTAGATCTGTGGAGGATAACAGAAGCAGTGACTTGGTGTACTCAGACACAAAGGGGTGCAGAAGCTCGCAGTCCCAGCTGATAGAAGATGTGTAGATTGCATGGGAACGGCGCCTTCACAATAGTGGGCCGGCTGGCAGCTGCCGGCCCCTCGCTCTGCTCCTTTTCACCAGCCTGTCAGACAGACTGATCCCCCCTCCACCCAATCCCCAGGGACCTGCTGACCCTTGGAAGGGTGGTGGAAGGGGATCAGTTATAGATCCTTATATAAACAAGCCAGAGTGACTATCCATCGGCTGCTGCAGCATTTTTGTAAGTCATATGGAGTGAGGCATGAAGGGATTTTTAGTGAAAGTGATTGATTTTAATTTGGTAATTCAAGGAAAAGAGCTCCCTGTAGCACTGCAAAACGTTAAACTGCACAAACTCTAAAAACAAAAACATTCAAACACTTTCGAGTTAAACATGACATTTCATATTTAAGCCATAACAACAACACAGAACATGCAGTAGGACTCGCTGAATTACAACAGAAAGAAGGTAGCTCATAGCCTTTTTGGAGTGACACTACATTCATGCATCTTTTTCTATAGAATTAAATGTATTTGCATTTGCTTTCTAACATTTTTTACAAATAGATAATTGTCTAAGGGATCCCACCAGAGATAAAATTGCCCTCTGATTACACTGAATCTCACAATCCCTCATTGTGGATACGAATAGTGGCAAAAAGATGTCGATGACAAGCAACCATAGAGCTAAAAAATCTGTGTACAAGTGGGATGTTTAAAAACAAAAAAGAAATAATAATCAACATTACAAGCACAACTTTGGGCAAAATGAATCAAAGAAAGCACTTGGATTGAGAACAGAACGTGCAATTTTTGGTCGATCTGCATAGAAACCGAACAGATTCCATGATGAATAACATGTTACGCAGTGCAGCAGCTAAAATAACATGTATGTTTTGCAGGTTTTGGACCATTTGGAGAGCACACAGTCAACGCCAGCTGGGTCGCAGTACAGGTGTGTATCACTGCTGTTTTAATGGCTATATTCATTGTTTTATTTCCTGTCAAGTTAAAATACATCAAACAGAAATCAGCATGAGGTTCTTATTTTAAAACAAGACTGTTGTGATTGATATTTTGATTACATAAAATTCTAAAAATTAAATACAATTTCTATTTTTTTTTTAGTAAATAGTTTGTGTAAACAAATTTCTATATTATGTTTTGTTCTTGTGGTGGTCGCATGATGCTCTGATGGTCACCGGCCGGCTTCACACCATGCAGCAGTGTGTCAGATGCTCTCAGCATCGTACTGGGGAAACTGCATGTGGGGGATGAGGGTAGCTGTCAGGGTGTCTAGACGGACTTGATAAGGATATTAAAGGCAAACAAAAGGCCGCTTTGTGGTCGGGTCACAGACGTGGTCAAACAAGCCTCTTTTCAATACAAGTGAGGGTCAGTGTCCAGGGCTATTTGTCCTGCAGGGACATTGGGGGAGGTGTTGGTCTGCTGGCTGTGACTTTGACACAGATTTGTCTTACTTATAATATGTATGATTGCATCTTTTAATTCTTGATTTTCCCATTCTTGTTGGAGAGGTTTGAGTATTGCAGTTACGTTTTCAAATTTGCAGTTGACATTTTTTTTTCAAGTTAAATGCAAAATCATGTTATTTTGAGACAACAAGGCTAGTGAGAGACATCTGTGCTTAAAGAAAAAGAAGAGAAGGACTGACATTAACTGCTGAAACAGAGTTAATTAACATTTCACAAAATGTTTGGCCATAGATCATTGTCATTCATTTTAATGGATATATCTTTAATACATTCTCGTTGGATTTGTATTATTTTGGATTTAAAATATTGGCAGTAACGGGCAAATGTAAGAGTGAAGAGGGAAAAGGCCATGAGCCGTGGTCATTTACTACACTAATGCACAGTTGGAAAAGTGAAAAGGGGTTAAATAAAAGGCTGCTGTTGCTATTCTACAAAGGAGGACTATATTTTATAGTTTGTGAAGGTTATTTACTGCAGTTTCATAGTGTGTATTATCTGAACTCACGGGTCCACCTTTTAGCTTACTTATCGTTAGCGAATACTGTAAGATTTCAGTTCATATCAGTTTATTTTGGTCATAATTGTATGTATGCACATACAGATAAATAACAAAAAAACACAACAGCAACAAAAAATACATTGACTGAAAAGGTGTAGGCTGAAGCTTTAGGTTATGTAACTTACCCTTTTTAGAAATCATATGAGCAGCTCATAATTTAGTGCTCTATACATGAACCAGGTGCTGTTGAAAAACCTAAAACTTTTGTCACATATTAAAAAAAGGATTTTCGTGCTGCTTGTTTATTATCAGGTTACGTGTGTAATGTGTTGCAATAATTGCACCACTTCTCTCCATGTTGTTTTTTAAAATATTTACTGAACCTTCTTACTCATCTATAAATTGTTGATTTTGGAGCTTGCCAATGATGCGTGCTTTCTACTAGCTTTGCCTTGATTCTGCCTAAAAAACTGTAGAATTTTGCTTCATTATATCAACATCCTCATCATTATATGAACTGGAAAATAGGTGAATGCATCAGGAGACCACATGCTGAAGCTGCGCTGCGGCAAATTCTCTTTCAAAGTGCCAAACAGGATTTTAGCTTTAATGTTTTTGTTTGCCCCGACAGGAACTGAAGAAGCTTGGACTGGGCAGTGAAGTGGACTTGCATGTATCTGAGGTTCCTGTAGAGTATCAGACAGTCCAGAGTTTGGTCCCTTCATTATGGAAGCAGTATCGTCCACTGGTAAGAGGAGAACATGGTGTTTACTATCCACATTATTCTGTTCTTAAAGGTGTGCAGAAACTTGTACACAGGTATTTTGAAAGAAACTAAAACAATTTCCGTCCAGATAAGTAAACTGGAAGGAGATTGTATACTCCATGTTTGTTTGCTTAGTTGTGGAAAATACTATGAACGAGTCTGGGAAACGTTATTGTCATAACATCTATTCCGTTAGTGTTCAAACATTAATACTCCAATATCATAACACATACTCAGACTTCACATTTGCAAATGATGCTGCATACAGAGATAAGCCCCAATTAGAAAGTGAAAGTGGGTGTCTTCGTCATTGTTTACAAAAATCTCCGATTCTGCCCACCCAGACGTAAACACTGATAACTAAGTTTCTGAATATATTCACCATGGAAGGAAATTTCCAAAAGGTCTGTTTACGCAATTTAACGTCCGTACGAAAGGCCAAAATGCACAGAACATGTACATGTACATACACTTGATATAAATTCGCAATATATATGTTTTTAATGAAATATGTTACAGTTCAATGCTGTAGATGAGCAAATATACACAGTATGAGTTTTCATACCATGGTATTCCTTGAAAACTGTATATTGCTGCAACCATAGTCACAGCTCCATTTTAGACACCTCGGGTTCAAACAATCACAGAAGTCAGAGAGAGCTATAACTAGAGCTAGAGCTATAACCACAGATATATTGTGATTAAAATATTTTTGACTTGTGTTTATATTGTTTCCTTCCTTTGCCAGTTGGTAGTTCATGTCGGAGTCTCAGGTATGGCCACCACTGTCACGCTGGAAAAATGTGGCAGAAATCACGGCTACAAGGGCCTGGACAACAGTAGCTTCTGTCCTGATTCACAGTGTTGCATAGTGGGAGGCCCAGACTGTATCGACTCAGTTATTGACATGGAATCAGTCTGCAAGAGAGTGACTGCCTCAGGGCTAGGAGTAGCTGTGTCCGTCTCCAGAGATGCCGGAAGGTAATTATGTACTTTTTCAGTTAGCATCCGCACTTTGTTTTGTCTTTCACCTCTGGATCACATGCTCCAACTCCTGAGGGATATGGACATGAAAACACATTCATGTCACTCTGTGAAACACACAAAATAGCTGTACACAGTGGTAGTCTCTGCATGGTGAGGTAAAGTTATTTGACAGTATGACAGACGGGTAGCATTTATTGGGGTTTCTGTTGTGATGAAATGTCCCCACCAACTAATAAGCTTGTGACAACACTGGTAATACCTGGTACACCTGCTTTTTATTAGAAAAGATGCTCACTATCTATAGAGTGCTGTGTTAACTTACTGCTAACAAACCAAGCATTTCCTATTGCTGCAGCTTCACATTAAAAGCATGTTCTAGGTGTTCAGTGAGTTTAGCACTTACTGTCACCATTTATCAAAAATGAGTCTACAGAGCAAAACAACAATAATTTTCAGCATTTTTTAGAGCAGATCAGTTTGAAATATGTCAGCGAGTAGTTTTATACAGTCTGTGGGAGTAATGGAACAAGAAGGAGCTATTAGACTAAGAGTAAGTAAACCAACTCCTTTTTCATCAGTAACATTATCAGATTCTCTTTTAGTTTAAATCTGAAATTTTGCCAAATCGGCGCTCTTGCTTTGACAACAAATCCAAACAATTATCCTTGATAATTGTAGCGTCCGTCGTCTGACTAAGTATTAATAAAAACAAAAAACTCAAAACAATGGTGGGGGAAGTGGGCAAGTAATGTAATCATTGTTTGCCTAAACACCGTGTAACACCAACTGCAGTGGCAAGCCTAGCATGTACTTCTACTTTAAAGAATCTCAAATTTATTCAGTTTGTGCAAATTAAATTAAGTCAAAATGGCAAACCACCTCATTAATTGAGACAGAGACACCATTCACTCTATTACAAGACACTGTACCATCAACATGATTCTGGAGCTGTTATTTTAAGGTCAGAAATGTACATAATGGTGCTTCAAATAACACAATAGTGTCCTCCCTTTAATGTAGGCTGTCCCTTCATTTATGTGATGCTGTGCTCTCTTCCCTATCAGGTACCTCTGTGATTTCACTTACTACACGTCTCTGTACCTGAGCCATGGTCGCTCTGCCTTCGTTCATGTGCCTCCTCTTGGAAAGCCTTACAGCGGGGAAGACCTGGGCCGTGCGCTGCAAGCCACCATCCGGGAGATGTTGGAGCTTCTGGACCAGGCCGAGGAGAAGATCCACTGCCAGCAGCACTTCCACTAAGTGACCTCCAGATGCCTACCAGCCTTTCCAGCCTTCACCACACAACAGAAATTGCACTTAACCACAAGTAGCCAAACGTCTTTCTTTGTTTTTTTATTGTTGTCTTCACTTGGAGAAAAGAAAACTTCAGTGTATAGCATCTTTTTGGTGTTTGTTTCTCTTTGTCTTAGGTTTTCGTTTTGTTAGCCCTGTTTCAGTTATGTTTAAATGTCTCCTGATGGTGAGAAGATAAAATAGGTGTTTCAAGATAACTGGTAGTCACGCTGTCAAGTAGGCTTTTGTCCCACTTCCAAGAAACATAAAATATTCTGATTTTGTTTATAAAATGTGAAAAACTAAAGGTTCACTAAGAAAACACAGAAGCAAAGTGCAGCTCATATTTGTTTATATGCAGAGGGTCTGTAATGTGTCAGATATTACAACCTATAACTCCAAATGTGACTCCTATTATTGCACCTTATAGAGTTAGGGTTATTGAAATGGTTATAGAAGTCACATTTGGGGAAACTGTGAATATACTCTGCAGTATTTACCTTTCATAATCCTAAAATTTTGAATTCCTTTCAGTCAAAATATGTTTTAATAGACTGGTGTTTGCACCTCAGTGTCTATAAATGATTAATGTACATGATACATTATGGTTTAAGTAGAGAGGTTTAGCAGAAAACCATGTTTGCTAATTTCTGTTTCCTTTAACTATGTTCTAACTGTGCTGTTTCACACCATATGTTGTATTGTTTCTCGAGTCCTTTTTCTTTATAAGAAGTTGTAAATTTGCCTTCTTTTACAAAGGTTATTTAAATCAGGGAACGGGTTGGTTCCAGCTCATATTCCCCCCGGTTTGTTGGTCCAATTCTGACAGAAAACCCCCCAAAATCCACCCCACTGAGATCTGGCCCCAGGCTGTGCAATGTTATATTACAGATCTCAAGTTCAGTGATTTAGTTTTAGGTTTGTCAGAATTTTATTGTGGCTGCACAGTTACTTGAGAAAATATTGAGCATTGCAATTATATTCCTAGTTTAGTGTCCTGTTCTAAATCTAGATTGTATATCCAGTAATATTCTTTTTTAAAGAACTGAACAAATAGAAGATCATTTTTCTCTTGCTCACGAGTTATTCACTGGATTGTGAAAAGAAACTGACATCACTGCTCTGGATTTCTGGGTAGTGAAATCCTTTTTACTTAGTGGGGCATTAGTTTGTCAATACGCTGATCGAAGCGTAGCTTCACAAAAATGCACAACTTTCCTTTTATAGTAAAACTGTGAAAAATTGCAATTTGGTGCAGCATTTAAGACCAAATAACAGGAGCCCAAGTTCTTCTTTTTTCTGCAATTGTGCAGCCCTGACTTGTATTCCTTGATTAAAGCTTTCCGTTTTTCCCTTCATTGAATCAGATATGGCTGCTTATTTTATCTGAGGATTTGATTTGATGAAGTTGGACTCTCATTTGAGTCAGAGTTGGGCCTGGACTTTATTTTCTGTAGCACTTTCTTTTTTTTTCTTTTTTTCTTTTGTTTTTTTTTCCTTAATCTGTACTATGGACAGCAGTTTTGGTTATGTGAATGCTTGTCTTTTGTTTTTTTTATTTCCAGTCACTTTAACCTGAAATTTGTAGCTTTCCAGACATACACACATCCCCCCCAATTATTCTAATTATGTGTGTGAGGTATGCTTGATAGGTCAGTTGTGCTTTATCTTTCTGAGCTTTTGTGTTTTCTGACCTGTGTCTGTGATGGTGCCACTCCCACACATAAATGTTCTGTTTTATGACTTTTTTAAAAAATGGATTGTCTTCTGTTTAACGGTGTAGACCAGCATTTCCCTGCCTGCTGAATCATTAGGACAGCCCATGCCACCCAACACGGATTCAATTTGATCCGTTTTGTAGAAAATTGAGTATCGAATGGTCTATATTCTGCTACATTACCCCGTGTATCCGCAGAAAATCTATGTGTCTGAATTATGCTTTTTGAGTTTAGCCAGTTGGTGTTTTTAGCAGTGTGTATCATTTTAATTACTATTCAGTAGCACAAAGTAGCATCCTGGAGCACTGATCTGAACAGAAAACTTCCTCTCAGACCTAAATTTTATCTTGGTATTTGTCATTGAACTTACATCTTGGTTATGTGGTTGTAAAATCTTTTAACAAATTGTTGAAATGTTGGGCAGGTTTTAGTTCTGAGTTTTTAGGTGCTGATATTTTACTGTGTGGCTTTATGAGTGCTGAGAAGTGAAAGGGTTGTGGAGGAGCCTGCCCCTAAAAAGCCTCAAGTTTACATATGAGGTGACCTCTGACCCTGACTCTCTCCTGTGCCTTGCTGTTGTTTATGAAAAGGCCTTAAAAATTCTCAGCAGGTCAGTTCAAAGATATATTACTGATGCTGTCCAGTCAGATGTGTGGCTACCTCAGAAATACTTTTCTTTTTTTATCTCACTGTGTGCTCTGTTGTACAATAACATTATGGCTCTGTGATTTATTGTGAGTTCTCTGTTTAGGGAGAATCCTTTGAAAGGTGTCTTCTGCTTCTGACATTATAAAGCACTGTTACAATAAGTAATATTGGCTTTGTAAAAGGGAAGGCTTTGAAATAAAGACAAAGGATTACAAGTCTTTGTGTCTGTTATTACAACTTTATTTTTTCCACTACTCACTAGTTACACCTAATGAAAGCATGTATTGATTTGTCACACAAAATTGGATTGTGCCAATATAAAGATGTTACTAGTGATATGGAGCTGCAATAAATAGTATATACCTCAATATTTTTTATCTCGTCAGTAGCACAGTAATATAGTGTGGGGCACTATGTAACTTTGGAGAAAAAATTTAAACTCAGATTTTTAATGTTTACAATATTAATGAGGTCATAATACAAAGTCAGAATTATTTATTCTTCCCATAACTGAATAAACAGGCTGTTCTCAGAGGAAAATAAGGTCCCAGAACACTGTTTGAAGCTAGAAAGGTGGCAGGGTCCGCCACATATAAACAAAGTAAAACAGTATGAAATTGTGTTGTCCTTCAAGGCCAGTTTGTTTATTCAGTTTATTCAGTCATGAAATTGAAGAGTTTGTTTATTTAGTTTGTTTAGGCATAAAAAAATCAATCAATGAGTCTTCACCAAAACTACATAATGCACCTTTAATATATTTTTAAAAGTAATATTCATCCCTACATTATTGTCACAATATTGATGTATTTTGAAAAAAATATTATATTTGATTTTGTTGCCCAGTCCCAGCATTTATGAGGTGCTGACAAAGAGATTAAAAAAAAAAATATTGAGATGTATTTGTGTATCAGGATATAGCCTATAAATATTGCAACATTACCTTCTGATGATGTGGTCACTGGGAAAGCATCACAAGAGGCTTTGTGGAACTTAAAAATGATGCTGGAATAACATAAGTCACCTGGTTTTGGAGTGTTGTGGAGTCCATGCCAGCTCGAGTGCATGCTGTCATTAAAGCAAAAGGGGGAAAATCAAATCCTAAGATATTCTGAAATTCCTGGACATATTTGGGAAATTCTACTTTTCAGGAGATGTTATCATGTGCAATGAAAATGCAACATAAAAGTATTTTGACCAGTGTTCTGAGACGTGTTGACCCTACTGTATGTTTAGCCATAGCAATATTGTTTTGTTTTTTTGTTTGTTTGTTTCTTTTGTAAAATTCAGGCTTCACAGTGACTGCTGTAGAAACACAGTCTATCTTCTGCAACAGTTGTCTGTCAGCGTTCAGTAGTTATTTCCCTCTTTTCCCTGCAGAGGTCCACGCTTCTGTTTTCATACCCGGAAATACGATCAGAGTGAGAGCTCCTTCCATTCATGGCCTGTCTCTGCTCTACAGCCTACAGTGTGGACGTCACGCGTTGAGCGGCGCATGGAAGTTCGTCACCGTCGCTGTTGGACCTGCTGGAGCTTTCGAGGTTCTGATCGGTTCCATTTTTGTTTGGGTTCTAATTCAGACCCTCAGCGTCGGCCTCCAGACCAGTTAGCGATCAAAATACCGTGAGGATTTTGTTCATCTTTAGACGAACACCAGCAGCCGCTCAGTAAAGCGAAAGTTGAGAGTCGACATGAGTGTGGAGGCGTACGGGCCGAGCTCCCAGACCCTCACCTTCCTGGACACCGAGGAAGCGGAGCTGCTCGGAGCGGACACCCAGGGCTCCGAGTACGACTTCACCGATTTCACCCTTCCCAGCCAGACGCAAACTCAAGGCCAGACCCAGAGCCAGCTAGACAACCAGGTCTGAAGCTCCCAGTTTTACAGGAAGGGGCAATAAAGCGCGGTTCACAGACGTTAGCGGCAGTTAGCTAGCTACCTGCTAGCTGCTGTTAGTCGATCTGCGTCTCCCAGCTACGCGGTAGCTTGCTGTTACCGTTAGCTTACGGCTAGCTAGCAAGCCCATTAACTAAACTCCCAAAGTGATAATAGCTATCTTAGCACGTTTGTTTTGAACTATTCGAAGAAAACTAGACTCACAGGTGCAACTTTAATGACCACAGATGAGATTCAAGATAATTGACAGTCTGTCAACGTATAATTATCTGGCTTTTCCGCGCTGTGTCCACCTAGCCACTAGCTGCTAAACTTTAGCATTCAGTTTGTTTTGTTAAACTTGTGCTGTGCTGCAGGTAAATGGTCCTGATGAAGGTCTTCACAACGGTGGAGTGGATGACTCTGTGGCCAAAGCCAGCCAGCTGTTGGCCGAACTGAACTTTGAGGAGGATGAAGAGGACACATACTACACCAAAGACCTGCCTGTGCACGCATGCAGGTACAGTGACAGGAGCCACACGGCAGGACTTCAGTTTACTGTAGATCACTGAGGGACTGATTTCAGTACATTCATGCTTTATTTCCATGGCGATTACACAGTGCTGTATTAATAATACTTAGTTGTATGTGGTCCCTGCTGTAACATTCCACTTACAGGCAATAAAGCCCCTAAAAGTCAGTCATTAGCCTCATTAATAGTTAGAACTCTTCTGAGAAGCACAGTGATGAGAGTGTGCAAGTAGTACTCATTCAAGACTTGCACATCACTGATGAAACATTATTGGAAGTATAATGCTGACACCTATTCTATATAAATTAACAGGTATAGATATAGGCACACAAGAAAAAATGTTGCTTTTGGAAGTGATAGAGAAGAAATTTGCAAGGTAACGGTGTCGTCTTGGTGATATTTTATTTAAAATATGATTGTCTCCCAGCCTTGTTAAAGCTGGGTAGATTTCCGAAACGGATGTAAGAGTGTGTGTAAAAGGGGAGTCAGAATTTCCCAGCACAGAGAATTTATGAAGATAACATATATTAATTTGAACTGTTAATTGTTTAACATAAAATTATTTTAAATATTGTTTGAAAAGCATCAGGTTTTTGACAAACAATTTACTTTTCGAAATTCAGCTGACAGTGTGTACTAGTCCACTTTTTATGGACTAGGTTTTCTGTTTTTCTGAATTATTTAAAAGCACACTACATGTTAGATACAATATGCTAACCACTCTGACACGTAATATCATGTGTGTACTTCCTCTGTAATTCATTCTTCCTTTTTTTCAAAGAAAGCTGATGTACTCATAACCCTGACTCAAAATTGCAGTAATTCAGATGCTGTTTTGATACGTTGTTGTTTTGCAGCTACTGTGGCATTCACGATCCAGCTTGTGTGGTGTACTGCAATACCAGCAAGAAGTGGTTCTGTAACGGACGTGGCAACACATCTGGCAGGTGTGTAATTAACTCATGTTCATGTTATTACCTCCCATATAAGCATCAGAGCATGAATCTACTCAGGTAGACAACATTGTTAACATCCCACTTCAACTTTATATTGTAATTAAAATAGCAAACACTGCAATAAATGTGGAATGATTGACTATTACATTTTCAAAATACAGTTTTTTCAGGTCACCCACATCTTAGTCAGCCAGACTTTTGCCACACAGATGATGTTGAATGTGTGTAAAGAGAGCTCTGTAGGATGTTGTTTCTATAGAACTGTTAATTGAATTTGAATTGGTCGGAAACAGTGGGTCCAAGTTTATGTCCTGTCGAAGGATGGGATGATAAAAGATTGTTTCGCGGATTGCAATAAAAAACCTCATATGAATGACTTGGAAAAGCTGTCTAGCTCGCTGACGTACAGTCCTATACTGGTTTCCTGATTTATGTTTGAGACTGTGACGTGGTCAACATTGTCTGTCTTGTTTTTGTACTGTGGGTCAATATGTGTTGTTATGCAAACAATCAATAGATTTCTGCAGTAATGCTACCAGGATAAATGTGGCTTCAATAAAAGTGTTTCTGATTATTTTCTCAATCGTTTGACTCCCACTCTCTGGCTTTCAGTCACATTGTGAACCACCTGGTGAGAGCTAAATGCAAAGAGGTGACGCTGCATAAAGATGGGCCGCTTGGTGAGACGGTGCTGGAGTGTTACAACTGTGGCTGTCGCAATGTCTTCCTCCTGGGCTTCATCCCCGCCAAGGCCGATTCCGTTGTGGTGCTTCTCTGCAGGTAAGTGTTGGTGAGACAGTGGCCTGATACACAGGTAGACTGGTGCTACAAATATGTTCTGTCAAGAGTGACAGCACAGGACCTTTGACTGCTCAGTCATAATAAGCTACTCTGGAGAATAAATGAGAAATAAATATCCACATTTTTGCTTTGAAACAGGAAGTTTGTCGTGAGAATTTCCTGTCAGTTGTTCAGGTTTCAGCCTTTACGTCAGATGAGTTGCCCTACATCCTGAGGCTCGTGAAACTGATACAGTCTCCTTGAAATGACTGAATAGTCAGCCAAATGGAGGAAACTTAGCTGAGCAACAAAACAATAATTCCCCTCATCAAAGATGGACAAATCAAAACATACACATGTTAATGAAGGCAAAGAAATGAATATAACCTAATTTAAACATTTGTATTTAAACTTAAAGCCAGTGCTGTTCCAAAACTGCCATAGTTTAAATGATCTCAATTAAAATAATATTAACATTACCAAATATAAATTATTTATTCGATTGGACAGTGTGGCTTTCACACGTCAGTTATTTAATGTGCAGCTTTTGCTTGGGGAACTCCCTGCTCATGTCCACAGATGTCTAACAAGTGCTTCCTGCTATGGCAGTTAATTTAACCCTTTCTGTGCTTACATGCAGTAGAAATGCTGTGAGAGATCAACTTAAAGCGGGAAGACCATCCAAAAAAATCCATACGTAGGCTAAATTCTGTCTCTCTGAACCTTGTATCATCATGCAGGCAGCCCTGTGCCAGTCAGAGCAGCCTGAAGGACATCAACTGGGACAGCTCGCAGTGGCAACCACTGATCCAGGACCGCTGCTTTCTGTCCTGGCTGGTGAAGATTCCATCGGAGCAGGAGCAGCTACGAGCCCGTCAGATCACTGCCCAGCAGATCAACAAGTTGGAGGAACTCTGGAAGGTACACACTGTATACACTGTTTTTAAACTTTAAGCAGCAAGTGAAGGAAAAAGAGCCCCTATACAGCACTTTTTATGTGTGGAATAAGAATTTGTGATAGCTTACATGATGTATTTTGTATTGACTGTTGCCTTGACTTTGTTTACGCCCAGGACAACCCCAGTGCCACGTTGGAAGACCTGGAGAAGCCTGGAGTGGATGAGGAGCCCCAGCATGTGCTGCTACGCTATGAGGACGCCTACCAGTACCAAAACATCTTTGGCCCTTTGGTCAAACTGGAGGCTGACTACGACAAGAAGCTTAAGGAGTCCCAGGTACCTGAACTTCACTTCTAAGTAGGAAACCTTTTTGGAGTTTCCAATGTACTTTATATGTAGAGCAGTTTGACAGGTGACATAAAAACTTTCCGAAACCCAGTAATCCAGTATTTAGTCTCATAAGTACAAGTTTATTGGCCGGATCGAGTTTATTGTCATGCTTGATCCCACTGGGCACCGTGATTCTCTTCCTCTCCTGCAGCTGGGATCTGGACCACAATGAGATGTTTTTTGGCATTGTTGTTTAAGCTGTTTTGTGACTTTTTAAATGACACCTTGTAGATTTGCAGGAATAATGTGACGACAATGTGACCTTTTGTATCTTTGACCTCTTATCATGGGTTGATTTTATATTGATATATTTTTTATTTTCCTTTTGCAGACCCAAGACAATATAACAGTCAGGTGGGACCTGGGGCTGAATAAAAAGCGGATTGCCTATTTCACACTGCCCAAGACGGATTCAGGTGGTAATACTCTGAACTTGACTTCCTCCCAGTGGTTCTGTGGTGCAGATAGAAGCCCTCCCCATCTCCCTTCAGTTGTCAGAATTGCACGCAGACCCCCTAAACCCTGCATCTTTTGGTGGCATGTGTGCTTTGTTTTGTTTTTGCCTCTGTTTTTGTCGTGGGGTGTTGTGCCATTTTGTGCGTGCACGGTACTGTATCATTTGGTTTATGAGTATAGCCCATCCTCCTTAGTTTATTTGATGTTTTTTTTTTTTTTTTTTTTTAAGCATAGAGCAGTTTCTAACTTGTTTATGTATATCAATCCCAGATATGCGACTGATGCAAGGTGACGAGATCTGCCTGCGGTACAAGGGAGACCTCGCCCCGTTGTGGAAAGGCATCGGCCATGTCATCAAAGTTCCTGACAGTATCCTTTACACTGTTTACAGTTGCAAATATATCATCTTTTGCATTACAGTGTCTCAAAGTCAGTCATTAATCCTGGATGGTGTAGAGTCCTAACTGTGAAACTAGTAACTAAAAGTTACACCCACCCCCACCGACTGAAATAATTGAAGGACAATGCAGGATTTCCTTAACAGCCTGTGTTTAAAGACTATGGGGATGAAATTGCCATTGAGTTGCGGAGCAGTGTTGGAGCACCTGTGGAAATCCCCCACAACTTCCAGGTGGACTTTGTCTGGAAGTCCACTTCCTTTGACAGGTAGGCAGAAATTTTATACCCCTTAATTCCTAATGTGATAGCAACATTAAAGGATTAAAGTTCACCCAAAAATTAAATTCAGTCCTCGTTTACTCGACCCTTTGCTGATGGAAAGTTTCATAGTCCACAAAACATTTCTGGAGCCAGACAGCAAAACAACATTGCAACATTCTCTTAAACACCTGAAGTAGATGGAGACTTGAAGACAACCGAAATAAAACATAAAATCGCACCATACAGCTTGTTCAGCGCAATCAAATTTCAAATTAATAAGAAGACGTTATTTACAGCCTCAAAGCTTGTGTGCCTCAGACAGCGAGGCGCTAACACTTGTAGCTCAGCAGCTACAGTGAAGATTTTGCTTCAAAAAGGGGCGTAAATAACGCCTTTAAAATCAATTTGTAATCTCGCAGAGAAAATGACTGAATTATTATTTTTGGGTGAACTTAAAAATGATCACTCCTCTTCAGTCACCATATTAGTCCACTATGCACATAATTCAGTTTGATTTGTTTACAGGTGAGAAAAAAAATCTTTTTTGGCATCAGATTTCTGATGATGCAAATAAATGATAATGACTTACGTTTGTGTATGTTTTGCTGCAGGATGCAAAGTGCCCTGAAGACGTTTGCTGTGGACGAGACCTCTGTGTCTGGTTACATTTACCACAAACTGCTGGGCCATGAGGTAGAGGATGTCACCATCAAGTGCCAGCTGCCAAAGCGCTTCACTGCCCAGGGCCTGCCTGACCTTAATCACTCACAGGTCAGACTGCACTGTGACTCCTTTTTTCATTCTGTCATTAATTTTGTCTTCAATGCACAAATGTCACGTCAAGCAAGGTATGACTTTATCATTTACATCAGTACATAATTGTTGCTCAGCTATGTTTAATAGATTTTTAATAGCACAGTGTGCAGAAGTTTTTTTCCTGATTTTGTCGGCCCTCCTACGCACCTGTCGATCCTCAGGTGTACAAAAGCTGTACTTTGAATAGATTTGAAAAACAAAGGAACTATGTGACTTCCATTGAGTAGGGCAAACCTTTGTTTGAGTGAGCAAGATTTTGTTTTGGTTTTAATGCGGGGATTCGGATTCACATCGTCATTATAGCAAGTGGTTTTAAGAAGGACTTGATGTCTGTATTTGCAACAATTCAGCTTAGCTGAATCCCTTTTTTTTTTTTCATCACTTGTGCAGGTGTACGCTGTAAAGACGGTGCTGCAGAGGCCTCTCAGCCTGATCCAGGGTCCTCCCGGCACTGGGAAGACTGTCACCTCTGCCACTATCGTCTACCACCTGTCCCGACAAGGCAACGGGTAAGACACTAAGAGTTTTACAGTTACATACTTGAAGAAACCTTTAATGTGAAAACTTCTGTTATTCCAGCAACTGTATTTTACATAACTGTCACAACTCTTGCAACTCTTATGTACGTTTGCAGACCAGTCCTGGTGTGTGCTCCCAGTAACATTGCTGTGGATCAGTTGACTGAAAAGATTGACAAGACTGGACTGAAGGTTGTCAGGCTGTGTGCCAAGAGCCGGGAGGCCATTGAGTCACCAGTGTCCTTCCTGGCTCTGCATAACCAGATCAGCAACATGGACAGGTCAGTGGCATATAGGGAAATTGACTCTGGACTCAAAAGTTATTGATACTTGATCACTGCTTTGTACTAACACCCACTTCATAACCGACTGGCCATACACCAGTGGCATGGCCCTTTGTTACTTGATAATCTTTTACTCCTTCATATTTTTCCTCTTCGGTTTCTCTTAAATTTCACAAAGTTCTCTCAATAATACTCACTCTTGTCAGGATTCCTTCCACTTTGTAGTACAGGAGAATGAAATCTTAGGACAGACATAACAAATGTCTAAGCCAACAAGGAGAACCAAATCTTGTAAGATCCGTTGTCGTTGACAGCAATCTTACTCGACTGGGTAAAAATATTGAGTCCTGTTTTCTATTTGGCTCTCAAACTGAAATCTTGCTGACGAAAGCAAAGTTCTCCTAATGTAAGGAGGTTGCCACCACATGATGCATGTATTTCTGCATCATCACTGTGAGGTTAAAGGGACAGGTACACATATTTACTTCTAAAAGCAACAGGAAGTTGTTGTAGTTTGGTCTGCTGATTTGGAAATTAAGGTACAAAAATCCTTTGCCTCCCAATTGCCACAATCAACATTTGTGTTCTCTCTCAGTCATAACTCTGTTGAGTGTGAACACACAGACATAAAACACATGTTTTAATTCAGTATGATTTACACTTCCTGAGAATAATATCATCTGTTGTCCACGGCAAATAAAAGTCCATAAATCTGCTTAGAAATCATTAAAAAGGCTCCATATGACTCTGCAGACTCCAGAACTTTACGTTTTGTTCTGTATTGAAGTTATCCAGCAATAGTTGTTTATAGGTCCGTGGGTACACTGAAATCAGGAACTACTAATAGATGATTGTGCTTACTTTTCTTTAGAAAAGTTTGCCAAAATGTTAACAAATATAGGCCAAAGATTTACACTTTTAGCCTGGAGCTCATTAACTGCATCCACGGCAACATTTACCTTCCTATTTACATCCCCCAACATCCTCAAATTAAAGCAGCTGTAGTTCCAAAATGGCTGGAGCAAAGCGTTTTTTTAGACTAGAAAACCCCTTTGCCCCACATCGCAGATTAACTTTGTGTAGTGTATAACTCAAGTACGTGTGCTCTGTCGTTACCCTAATGTGTCTTTGTCCCTGTAGCATGCCAGAGCTCCAGAAACTACAGCAGCTGAAGGATGAGACTGGAGAGCTGTCGTCTGCTGATGAGAAACGCTACAGGGCTTTGAAACGCACTGCTGAGAGGGAGCTGCTCATGGTGAGGAGGAGCTTCAAAGTGTTAAACAAAAATAGCTCAAGGTTGATACTCTGGAGATTTCATGGTAAATGATTTCCTGTCGCTGCAGCTGGCATGTCGGCTCTCAAAGAGGCCTGCCAAAGCTGTTCAAGCCTTGTTAGTGAAACAAGTAGTTTCAGACAAGCGATCAAAACTCATTCTGACTGTTTTAATTACTGTGGGTGCTGTGACCAACTCAAAACTTAAACAAAACTTAGTGTTGTCTCATATTGATTTGGTTTTCTTTTGGTCTTGTTCACATCTGTGTTCACTACTTTGTAGAAAATGGTCCAGACCTGCAGTTGTAACCACCAAACAGGATGATTATTTGTAATCATATACTCATTAGAAGTTTCCATCGTGTTTCACCACTGTATCCTGGCTCCCTCTTTTTGTTTGAGGATTGTAAATGATCTTCCTCTTTGTTGTCCAGAACGCTGATGTGATCTGTTGTACCTGCGTCGGAGCTGGTGATCCCCGTCTGGCCAAGATGCAATTCCGCTCCATCCTTATTGATGAGAGCACCCAGGCCACTGAGCCAGAGTGTATGGTGCCCGTGGTGCTAGGAGCCAAGCAGGTACACATAGACACACAAACAGCTAAATAACTGCATGGCTAACAAAATTAATTATATGTATGTTGTCCTGGAACAAAAACCTCTTACATATGCTGCTGAATTAACCCAATTGTCACACTTCCGTGCCTCATCTTCCTCCTCCCAGCTCATTCTGGTGGGTGATCACTGCCAGTTGGGTCCGGTTGTGATGTGTAAGAAGGCAGCCAAAGCAGGTCTGTCCCAGTCCCTGTTTGAACGCTTGGTGGTTCTGGGGATCCGGCCAATCCGCCTGCAGGTCCAGTACCGCATGCACCCGGCTCTCAGTGCCTTCCCCTCCAACATCTTCTATGAGGGCTCCTTGCAGAATGGCGTCACTGCAGGTTTGTTAAGATTCAGCTGTTCACTATCTGGTTTGATGAAGGGATAAATTAATTTCCACTGTGGTACAGGTAGCAGGTAGAAAGATCTACAAAGACTAGAAAATAAAATGACGTCTTCTTCTCCCCAGCTGACCGCATCAAGAAAGGATTTGACTTCCAGTGGCCGCAGCCAGACAAGCCCATGTTTTTCTACGTGACTCAGGGTCAGGAGGAGATCGCCAGCTCTGGAACCTCGTATCTTAACAGGTAACATCAGACATTTTCTTGGTTTACTTTTAGTAATTGACTTCAAAGCTCTAAATTATTCATAATATAACAAGGGGATTGAATATAGTGGTTGGGAAAAGGCTGGCTGTAGCTCACACTAGGGGGTGCTCTCCAACAGTCTTCACCTCAACACTACTATGGCAGGCTGGAAAAGTTGGAAGGTATACCTTATAGTGGAGAAAGCCCTCCCTTAGTCCATAATGATCATCAGGAATGTCAGGCTCACCTCTACAGAGCACTGAAAGTGGATTTCCTTTAAATCGGAATCACAATTTCTAAAAAAACGAGTGGCTAGACTACCAGAGAAGAAGATTGCACTGATGTAATTGTGTTGCTTTATTATTTTTTTTACCTCTGCAGTATAGTCTTTAACTTTCATGGTGCCGTAATATTTGCAGCTTTTGCAAGTAAACTAATCCTGACCCTCATTTAAGTCACCATAGACATGATTTGCATTTTCAAGTCCACTCCCATTAACTTTGATTGTACTTTTCCAGTACTGAGCAGAATAATATTTAACTGATGCTGATGTTTTCAAGGACTGAGGCTGCAAATGTAGAGAAGATCACCACCAGACTGCTGAAGGCCGGAGCCAAACCCGACCAGATTGGCATCATCACCCCATACGAGGGTCAGCGCTCCTACCTGGTCCAGTACATGCAGTTCAGTGGCTCCCTGCACACCAAACTTTATCAGGTAACTCACAGATGTATTTAGAGATGAAGATTAACTTTTATTTTTTGTATTACTTTTAAATTAATGTTTTTAAAGCTGAAGTTGTTTTAAAATGGTGTTAACTGTGCTAAAACATCATCACATTGATTCAGTTATCATTAATGAAGTTGCTCTGTGGTGTTGCAAAAAATCTCCTCCTCCATTTTTACCATCTTTTCTCCCCTTCATCCTCCTCTTGTCCTGCTCCATTAAAGCAAGTGGAAATTGCCAGCGTGGACGCCTTCCAGGGCAGAGAGAAGGACTTCATCATCCTGTCTTGTGTTCGTGCCAATGAGCACCAGGGCATCGGCTTCCTAAATGACCCACGACGTCTCAACGTGGCGCTGACCAGAGCCAAGTAAAAACCTCAGAACTGCAAATCGATACTGTTGACGACTAGACTGTTTCTTATTTTTCATGGTGACTTCTCGCAATGTGTACTCCCAGGATGACCATTCGATCAAAAACTCCACTACACTATAGAACTTGTACAGAATCATTTGAGGGATACTGTCTAGCCCATTCCTGAGCAGTAGTTGTGTGTGTGTGTGTGTGTTGTTGTGAATGAAGGTACGGTGTGATCATCGTGGGGAACCCTAAAGCCCTGTCCAAGCAGCCGCTGTGGAACAACCTGCTGAACAACTACAAGGAGCAGAAAGTCCTGGTGGAGGGACCCCTCAACAACCTGAGAGAGAGCCTGATGCAGTTCAGCAAGCCCCGCAAACTGGTCAACACCATCAACCCTGTGAGTACAACCTGTCATACTCTGGAGGCAAACTTCATGACAAACGTTAATGCTGATTTCCTTCTCCCTTATTTAGCCACAGTATTCGTTTAGAGTCAGTTGTGCATTTATTAGACTTCTGCTAGATGCAACTGTTAACACATACTGAAGATTAAGTCTTGAATCTGTGCAGAGGTCAACAATTAGTAGAATAATTGCTTAGTCTATTGTCAGCTGAAGTAATCGGCAGCCATTTTGTTAATTGATTTAATAATTTAGGTTGTTTTTCAGCAAAAGTGGCAAAAAATCACACTTCTGTCTTTTTTGCTGGTTTTCTTAGTCCTGTATGATAGAACATTGAATATCTGTTTGAGACTGACAGACAAAATGAGCAATTTAAAGACATTTATTTGGGCTCAGGGAAATTGTGATGGACATTTTTTAGACCCAACAATTTGTTCCCAACATAATGGGCAGATTAATCATTAGTGAAGACAATTATTAGTAGCAGCCCTTATTATGTAAAGTATGTAGCTGTTCGAATAGTTGATTTTCTGGTGTTTTCCAGGGGGGACGTTTTATGAGCACTGCGATGTACGATGCCCGTGAGGCCCTCATCCCTGGCTCCGCCTACGACCGCAGCAATGCTGGTATTTATTGAAAATATACTTAATGTCTTCTGATTTGACTCAAAACAATAAACAAATGGCAGACTTGTTTTTTACAGACTGCATAACATTTCAACAAAACTAGACTTGCCTGGTTTTGTTTTCTTGATTAAAAAAAAACTTGCATGGTGTTTCAGCAGGACGTCCGTCCAACATGTACTTTCAAACTCACGACCAGATCGGGATGATTGGGGCCGGCCCTGCTCACATGGCCGCTATGAATATTCCCATACCTTTCAATCTGGTGATGCCTCCAATGCCTCCGCCCAGTTACCTGGGTCAGACCAACGGCCCTGCTGCAGGTACAGTACAGCTCTGAGATAGTCCATAGGAGTATTATACAGTATAAACTGAAAATGAGCAAAGTTAGTCAGAGGGAAAAAGTGATCCTAACATTTCTGTACTAACGTTACTCCTTCATGTAGCATTACCTGCTTTTAACTTTCTCCTTGTATTTTTCTTCTTTCTTCTCCTTTTTCATCAAGGTCGTGGAGCCATGAAGGGTAAGCCCGGCCGTGGCGGGCGGCAGAGAGTCCGCGGCTCGGGAAACCAGGGTGCCAGTCAGGGTAACGGACCAAACAGCCAGGCCAGCCAGGATGGGGCCTCCCAGTCCTTCTCCCAGGGGCCACTGACCCAAGGCTACATCTCCATGAGCCAGCCCTCTCAGATGAGCCAGCCTGGCCTCTCCCAGCCAGAGCTATCCCAGGTAACACATCACTGTCACTCAGTGTAAGATGATTTAGCAATAATTTAAGATATTTTCATTATAGTGTTCTAATTTTTATTTTAATGAACTTTTAAAGATCTTCTTTATTTAGTCCAACTTGGAATTCATACTTTTCTTTTTTTTTAAAAAAAACACAAATATTTCTTGGTTCCTTAGTTACTTAATATTGACAAAAAAAAACTGTTACATTCAATACTCTTTAGTATGTTGTATTTAATTTGATTTGATATTGAGTGATATAGGCTAATTTTACAGGTCAAATTGTTCAGAATTTGAATTGAGCAAATCCAGTAAAAAATAAGGTAGGGATAATATGATAGGTTCTGGAAAATAGCTCACTGATAAAGGCCGAAAATGTGTTTGTAACAATGTTTCTGTCCTCTTGTTCTCCAGGACAGCTACCTGGGCGATGAGTTCAAGTCCCAAATCGATGTGGCTCTGTCCCAGGACTCGACTTACCAGGGTGAACGTGCATACCAGCATGGTGGGGTAACTGGACTGTCACAGTACTAGAGTGTAAGTACAAAAAACAAAGTGTTTGTTGTTGCACATTTTAAGATCTGGGAAGTTATGCAGTTGTCATGTTGACACTGGCTCAACTTATATTCAAATAAGAATTTCATTTATGTATGTATTTATTATATAGACCTAACCTCATAAAAAGCTGGGATATGTCAACCTTTTCAGAGTTTTCTTGCTTTCTCAGATCTATAGAAATGATAATTTGGCTTTTACTGTCACCGTTTTGTGATTTATCATATGTGCACTTTATGAGGTCTTTGTTTGACTTCAAATAATGTAATATCCTCTGTTTTTGGTTAATGTGACTGAGTTTGTGCCACTGTCTTCAAGTGAATCCAAAAATTTAGCAGGGCAATTTTTATTAAAGCTATTTAGTTTGAGAAATCTGATTCGACATGTTCAAAAGGCAGTATTGCTCACCTCTCTATGGTTTAAAATGTTATTTTTTATAAATCTTCTTCATGTTGTGGACAAAAGGTTATAAACCTGTTTTGTGTTTTGCAGGTCACTTGAAGAAGGGAGCTAGGCTTGAGCTGAGCTTAGCTCATCAGCTTTTTAATCTGGGAAATAATAAAAACATAAAATGGATACCTGTTTTCCTCTGCTACAACCGAAGCACCACCGAGTGAAAGCGACGGGATAGCGAAACCAAACCAATGACCAGCGAGAGAAATAAGAGGGTAGAAGAAGAAGGAGAGAGCACGAACAGACGGGCAGGGAGATGGCAAGGGAGGCCGAGTGAACAAGCGAGAGGCAGGGACCAATGTCCGTGCAAAGGAGGGAAGTCGAGAAAATGGCAGCGTGTGGTCAAGCTGCTGAGGGAAACGGGAGATCACAACGGTCTCATGGGAATCCAAATGAGGCTCAACTCCCAACAAAACCATCCAGCCAACCCCTTCATCCCACAGCCTCCAGGAAAGGAAGGAAAGCTGTTTCATCTTCAGATGGAGAACGAGGCTTCCCAGCTGAATTTGAAGAACTTGTTCTCCAAACTTGCAGGGGGCATGATTACAGTCATTGAACAGGCAACACAAAATCCCCACGATAAAAGTCGGTTGGTTGCTCAACCTGTATCCTTTTAAATTTGGTGTATCATGGGAGGAGAGCAGCACCAACAATCTTCTACTGGGCCCAAAAACCTCAGCAGCCTCTGAAGGAAGCGGCAGTCGACACACCCTCTCGGAGAGGAAATAAAAACACTGTTTCTGTGCTTGAGATTAAAGAGCCTTGAATTGAAATACCTTTCACTTGCCTTGAGAACCACTGGCTCACTCACGAGGTCTTTACTGGGGTGGTTTCGACCACACGTCAGTGGTGGAGTGGCACAGGGATTTCAGACTGTTTTTTCAAGGCATGACGCGCGAATCCTACCGATATCGCGTCCATCATGGGACAGTTTTTTCTTCTCTGAAGTACCTTTCTTATCACAGAGCACAAAATTGCAAAAAAAGTCATCGAAACTATCAAACATGACCAGCATTGAATATTCGACTCAGTGTCATTTGAAGTTTCAGCGAAGGCTTTTCTTTAATTTAATCTTTTGAAAGCAGGGGTTGTTGATGTCCCACAGTGCTTCATGACCAGATGTCTTTTAAAACACTCTGTGTACGCTTAGATTGGCAAACGCTTGAACGCTTTGCATCGATTGAATCCTCAGGGGATTGTGGAATGTCCACGCTCATCACACAAATCCCTGCTCGAGGTGAAAGAAACCAAACAAGAGGGAGAAAGAAGGATGATATTGGTCGAGGCTTACAGGCGATCATGGCAATCAATCCACCACAGGTAAGGAGTAGAAAAGGAAGGTGGCTGAGGGAGAGAAGGATATGAGAGTTTCCACATCTGGAAAACGAGTTCAGGTCATTGACAGGGTTAAAAATTTAGAGGGACGTGTGGCGTTAGGTGACCACACATTAGATGTATTTGTAAACCCAGTCGTTTCACAGCATTTTGATTTTGTGAATAATGTTCACATGACAATTAATATAACCAGGCTGATGGCCATATTGCCCAGCCACACAAATCTGAAGATAATTAGATGTTTAGAAAACAAAGATTTTCACCATGGAAACATGTTTAAAATCTCAGTTAAACTCTATAATTTAAATATCAACATCAACTTGAAAGGTCTTTAGCTCCTGTGCATTAAATGATTTTTTACACTTTTCCAAACTGGACTTACACACAGTGGATCTGCCATCAGTACTGATTAGATAATGGCAAAGAGAAACATGAAAAGTGAATGACAAACGTGAATCAGTGCCTATAACCAATCACCTTCAGATAAACAGCTGCAGCACAAGCATGAATGTAGTTCAAATCAAACTACCAGCATACAAAGACAACCTTTCAGACAGCAGAGGGCTGGGCTGGAAACCCACAGAAAAAGGACTTGTTGTATTTTATTTTTTTAATAAAGTCAGGCCAGGTGATGATGAGGTCAGTGAGTTGAGAAGCTGGGTTGTTTCTCAAAGGACAGGCGGATGAAAAAAGCCACCTTCCTTCTCTGTGGAGTCAAACAAACGAAAGCTGGTAGAATTTCTTTTTCCTTCTGTGGACTTTTGATTTGTGCAAAGCTGTTTTGCCTGCATTATGTATTCCTTGTAGAGTTCCTCTCGAGATTTATGTGGATCCTGAACCCTCTTCCTGGAGAACTGTATGAACCTGAACCTTGAGTTGATCCAAACTTTGCTTTTGTCAGACGATTTGCTTCTTTGTCTGTCATGTTTTCTTGAGTTGGGTGTTATTTAGCCATTTTGTGTAGTTTTACTAAAAATCTGTTTTTGTAGCAACTTGCTGGCAGGAATGAGGCGGACGCCGTTTCCTTTCTTCATTAGTTTTGTATCTTCTCCTCAAACTGTCCGAGGGATTGTAGTTTTTTAACTCTTCCAGGAAAGACGCTTTCTGAACACAGTAAGAATGTACTTCACTGTTGTTTCTCACCTGCTTCTCATTTCAGCAGTCATGTGACAATCATGTTGCGAGTAGACGTTGCCATGTTTGACTTAGAAGTTGTTCTGTTTTGTTGACATTGTGTGAATCTTCCATTTGTGCGATGAATTAGTTTCACATATCAACCCGTTCCACTGAGATCCTAACATGTTATAGCTTTAAGAACCTGCTGCCGTAATATTATCGTATTGCTTTGGTGTTTTTCCATCTTCTGAGCCACAATGAATTGCAACATGTGCAGTGATCATTGAAGAAGTGATTCAGTTGTAGATTAGTTGTTAAACATTTGCATCCAAACCTTTTGATTCTCTATGTCAACAGGCAGAGAATGAATAAATGGACTAGAGAGCTCAATGTGATGTAAATACCTATTTGAAACGATGAGTCTTATTTGCAGTGAAGTTTCATCACATCATGGTGGTTCCTTGTTAAACTGAATCAATAAAGGCTGTCAACTTGAGCAATTGTTTATATGGTATGAAATTCAGCACAGATTTATTGCAGATGCTCTCAAATTTTACAGATATTATACATAATAAAATGTTTAGTATATACATGGTTCACAGCAGTTTTCATGCTGTAGCCTGTGCTGCCTTTTTCTTCTTCATCTGTTTCCTCTTCATCAGTTTCTTTTTCAGCTGTCCATGTTTCTGTCTCTGAATGCTCTCCTGGATTTTCTGCTTGAACTTCTTCTTCTGGCTCCTGATCTTCTCCAGCTCGGCCTTCCTCTTAGCCTCCAGGTCTGGATCCTGGAACAGCAGATTGATCACAAATCATTAATAGACAAATTTTGAAATCATTGTAGTTGGTTCACTAACTACTATAATTTTCCATTCACATGAGGGTGAGTAGATAATGACTGAATTTTCATTTTTTGATTAACTTATTCTTTAAAAAGGTCCAGTGTGTAGGATTAAGTAGCATCTAGTGGAGGGACTGAAGACTAAGCGATTAAACACCCCTCGGCTCACCCTCCCCTACGATGGCAGTTTAAAATGTAAAAAGGCCCTCTATAGAGCTCTGTTTAGTTTGTCTGCTCTGGGCTTCTGTAGAAACACAGCGATCCCTAGTTTCACGCAATTATACACTAATAAAAAGATACAATTCTGAATATTAAATTCAATTTCTATTAAGAGATCATCCTGAATCTGGCACCCTGGACCTTTTACATCAAATGTTCGGCCGTTAATGAAAAGAAACAAACCTTCCCCTCCAGAATCAGTTGTTTCCTCTTGTTGATCTCCTTTTTCTCATCAAAGTCTGTCGACTCGAGTCTCTACAATGCAGAAAAAAGTTTATCATCAAAACATATGAAGTCATTTTAATGAAAAAATGCCAAAGTGAAATATTTTCTAGTCTGAAAAACACATACGACTGAGACTGAAGGATTCAATGTTGCCATTAAAATGTTTTTCAGGGTTCAAATTTTAGGAACAAATCCTTCATAAAATAAAGCTCCAAACACTGGAGAGATGCATTAATGCTGACTGTTGTGCACTTAACAGAAACTAGACTGAATATATTGAAAAGAAGCATGCATACTATTTCACACTCCCGTCTGGTCACGTTGACCTGGGTGAGGATCTTCAGGACTTCTTTCTCCTGCACAGGATATTCCTTCAGCTTTGTCTCTATAGAAACACAACAGACCAGCTTGTGGAGTTAAATCAGACTTCACATGCTGTAGACAATGAACTGACAATTTTCCAGGCAGGTCGGTGACTAAGGTCCTGTAATTGTGTTTTTCAACCTTATCACTTAGCATCATTTCTCTGAGGCTTTCCTGTCATTGTCACTTTTATAATAAAGGCCAAATATAGATGGTTAAAAAATGACATGGGTTTTTCAGGGCCGATACCGATCACTCGTAATCAAGGAGAGGGATAACAGATATTTGGAACCAATACATGTGCTGTTAAAATGAAATTCTTACTACTCAAAATTTAAAATAATAAATGAGTTCCCACTCATCTGGTTTAACAGAGCCAAAGATGCACATTTTTTAAAATAATGTTCTTTTTTTAATTTGTTAAGTTTTAGTTGAGCTCTAGTTGAGGATTCACACAAAGGACAAGTTGGTGAACACTCTCCTAAGTACGGAAGCCCTAAAGGGCCATGCATTCATACATTTTATTTCCTCCGTTTTCCCGTGATAACGAGTTAATTTCATTTGTTTTCTCGAGATCTCGAGTTATTATCTCGAAATAGCAACTGCCGTTTTCCCGAGATAACGGGATAATTTTCTCGAGATCTCGAGATAACGAAACTTTGTTTTCCCGAGATAACGATATAATTAATATGTGACGTGTTGATCGATATGCTCCTGCTCCTCTGACATTGCTACACTGAATGATGTTTCCTGCAATGATTTAATATACTACACTATCGTTTTGTTTTCTCAAGATCTCGAGAAAATGATCCCGTTATCTCGGGAAAACAAAGTTTCGTTATCTCGAGAAAATTATCCCGTTATCTCGGGAAAACGGCAGTTGCTATTTCGAGATAATAACTTGAGATCTCGAGAAAACAAATGAAATTAACTCGTTATCACGGGAAAACGGAGGAAATAAAATGTATGAATGCATGGCCCTTTAGGGCTTCCGTACCTAAGTACCACCTTGTAATTCCATCTTTATAACTAAGTAACTCACGAGTCTGTTTTTCGATGGAGTGGACCAGGTGGATGTCGTACTGTGTCACCAGTGTGATGGACACGCCATTCCTCCCTGCAGATGAAGAAAAACTCATGTATGAACTGCTTTTTATTTTAGACATGTCATCAGTCATCGATGGGGACACGTGGATTTTGTTGATACCAACAAGTTGTTTAAAGGTTACCTGCTCTTGCTGTTCGTCCGACTCTGTGGATGTAGATCTTAGGAAGGCCGGGGGTGTTGTGGTTGATGACGACCTGGACAGTTGGAATATCCAGACCTCTGTGAAAGAACAGGAAGGATGTCAAGAGAAGGTGATCTCGGCCTGTCTACAGCTGTCTGTGTTAAAATGAACGTTCACCCCAAAATCAAAAATATGTTTTTCCTCTTTTTTGTTTAGAAGATATCTACTGCAGAGGTGTCTGCATGAAACTAGATGTGTAAAGCAAAAAATACATTTTTAAAAAATTAATGGTAATGTCCTGGTTACTCAAGATGATACACAGACCTTGGTGGGAGCAGTTTCATGTAGAAACTAGTCCAAACCAAACTCTCCAACCCTATCACCGTGCAGAAGGTATTAACATTAATGGCATCCACCTCGGCTGAGCTGTAACATTAGCTGACTTAGCTCGCCTCTCGATATCTTGAGTAACCAGGTCATGATTTCCGGAGAGACTTTGCTGTTGAGTCTGAGAGAATTTGGGGTGAACTGTTCCCCTAAATCACTCAGTCTGAAACTTTAAGAAGAATTAACAGGTGATTTCATTCAAAGAATTAAACTTTTTAATGTGTGAAAGACCAGCATCATCCTAGAGACATGCAGTGGCTCAGCAGGTTGTCTCACCTGGCAGCCACGTCTGTTGCAATCAGGATTTTGAAGACGCTGGCCTTGAACTTGGCAAGGTTTGCAAACCGTTGTTTCTGGAGAAGATAAAGAACAGTCGTTCATTCAGCAGGCCCACTCATCTGGTTTAATCTGTTCTAATCCCTCACACTGACCGGTTCTGTTTTATCACAACGGCTTTGTGCCTCGCTGTGTGTGTCTGTCTTTGTCCCGTTAATGAGACGAGTATGATTTTCACATCAGACACAAGCTCGTCGAGGAGCTCTGAGGACTGGTGATAAGAGGACCGTCAGCATGTTCCCACCTTTCTCTCACACAAAGCAAATTAACTGACTAATAAAACAGACTCTGGTACAGACTATTCATTCCCCCGACATGGTGGCAGCTCCCTCACAACCCTGAAAAAGTCCTTCAGCAGGCCTCCCTGACTGACATGCTGATGTACTCACAGCCGATGTTACAGTGATGGACCCAAAATAAACCTCGTTAGTTTCACCTGTTTCATCATGGAGTGCAGGGAGATGGTAGGAAAGTTAAATTCCTGCAGCATCATGGTAAGAATTTGGCAGTTCCTGAGAAAGAATAAAGAATAATCACACTCATGTTCTAGTTTCAAAGACATAAAATACATTTCTCTTCACCTATTTAACAATAGAAGACAAAAATATATTCTCTTTGTATCAAAAGTAGTTTATCCAACTATTATGCTACAAATTGCAATTCAATCCATCAAAACTACAGCCTCAAAAATCATCATGGAGCCTCTCTCCAAATTATTGACACTGAAGTTGTACTGTCATGACATGACGTCTGGGCTTCTTACTTGCACGTGTTGGTGAAGATGATCATGGACCAGTCGTCGTGCTCATCAGTAAACGTCTGGATCAGGTGGACCAGGTAGGCGTCCTTCACCTTCTCTGGAGTGAGGATGTATCTCTGGTCCAGCTCCTCCACCGTTCGTGTCCTGTCAACAACAATGATGTGATATTTCACTGTTCACTATGCAGGGTTTGTGCACCTTTTTAGAAACTAATCAAGGGAACCTTCACATCCCAGCGCTCCCGGTGATGGCTTATACTACCAAACAGGCCAAGTGATGAAAAACACTTTAAGAAGAGAAAGGCAAAGAGAGCTGCCTGGAGAAAAAGAAAGGAGCCGTGCAAGTACGATGAGGGGGGAGGGACTAAAAAAACGCTTCAAACGACAACGCCTACAGCAGCTTTAATGCCTGCCAATTATAATGCCAGGACACAACTAACAAATGAGGATGAGATGGTTTCATTTCAAAAATTTAAAGTATTATGGTTTACATGAGGAAACGCCAGATTATATTAAAATGACGCATTATTCCAAAAGTTTTTTTTGAATTCAAGCATATTCCTAACCCTGAAAATATAAACTTTTTCCAAACGTTCAAGACTTTGTACAAACTATGCTTGTCCTGATATTAGATATCGAATATCACCATATTTGCCATCATGTGCAATATTTTCCAAAATATCAAATATTGAACAGCTTTAACAGCATCTTCAGGCTCTTAATTTGAAAAGAAACTGCACACGGAGCTGCCATGGCAGCGGAGGCAATGCCTGTCAATATTCTTCGAGGTAGGGCTGAGACCAGGCTGGTAGAAGTCACTACAGGTTAACTGGCTGATGTAGTGGCATGCATGCATTGCCTTCTCTGCAGTTTTTAAGAAGAACGCCTGCTCAACAGTTTGTCACTTATTTTCTCCCACTATGAAACCTGAAATATTACCAAAGGATTTGAATGAGACTACATGTCGCATTTGCTATAAAACAATAATATTGTCTATCACAATATTTGGGTGGGATCATGATATAAAATTTTGGATATCGCCCAAGCCTACAAACCTCTGATTGAAATATCGATTCTGAATATTTTAATTGTTTCATTACTCTTTTGCAGAACCGATACAGCAGTACTAATGAGTTTTTTTGCTCTACCCTCGCTCTTTTTTCCTGCGGGAGTAAATTAGCGTAGGTGCAGTACACAAAACTTGTTATATTACCTTTTAATAACCATCTAAAATTTCTAAACCATCTAAAAACAGTTACCCTGGAAATGGTGTGGATTCAGGGCCAAGATCCACAAGAAGTTAATGCAAGGAGGATTTAAACATTACTTCAGCTTCTGTTATGATCAAACAGAACAACCTGCCTGTGTGCTGCAGCTGTGTTCAGAGAAGTTTCTGCCCAGATTATAGCTTCGCAACAAAAGCTCACAAAAATAATCACAGCCATATAAAAAACTCCAACAGGAGACATAAAAAATCTAAAAGCAAACAAAGATAAAAACAAAGGAATGATCAACTCAGTGGACATCAAATTTTAATTTAAATTGTAACCACTATAGAAGCAGAACTTCTGCTCTGAAGTGATAGTGTTTTATTTTACACCCACTTTTCAAGGTGCTTTTGATAACATGATACCAACGGTGTTATACTATTGGCTCACACATAGAAGAACCAACTGTCAGAATTCTCACACAGAGATAAACAAAACAATCATTTTGGACCAAACACACATTTTAAAATGATTAATTTACAATCATAATGTTTTTATGAAAAGGAGATACTTTGATTCTGCACCTTGCTACTAGCTCTGTGGATGTAATTTTTTTTTTTTATTGATTTGTTTACATAAAAATGTTATCAATATGACCTTGAAGTCTACCGTCACTGGTATTACATTTCCTGTTCAGCATCACAACCTTCTTTGAATACACCTGCATGAGTTTGTGTCTGCTTCCTGCACATATCTGAACCCTGCGAGCAGTCGGCGCCTGAGTAAATCCAGCAGAAGGGTCCATCTTTTCACAACTCTCTTACAGCCAAAGGCATTTGTGCGAGAGATGCAGCGATTAGTTGCAACCCAGATCAGATGACAGGCAAACTGATCTTCCAGACTGGTGTTCCTGTTTTTTTTAAATAACACGCAAGACTTCTCACAGAGAATGCATCTGAAATGAGGCAGAAAAGCTTTAGTAAATCTGGCCCCGAGTGCTCTCCTCCACCTTTAAGTAAATAGGTCGATACCTACATATACGCCGATCACACACTGATCAAAATTACACCTGTACTGTCTTTCTGGATTTGCTCAATATTCCTGTAAACAGCCTTTGAACAGCAGCAGGTTACTCACTCTGACTTGCTCTCCCAGAAGAAAGGTTTGTTCATGGCGATGGTCTTCAGCTCCTGCAGGGTGTCGGTGAGTGTGGCGCTGAACAGCAGCGTCTGCCGTTTAGCCGGTAAAATCCCCATTATCGTCTCCAGGTCTTTGGTGAAGTCAGTGCAGCCCTGCTCCAACAGCCGGTCCGCCTCGTCCATAATCTGATGAACACACAAAGACAAAATCAAAATGATGAAGCTGATTCAAATCCCAAAACTTGACATAATTATTCTTTGGCATTCAAACATTAAGAACTAAAACAACAAGAAGCTGTTTTTAATACATGTCAACAATGTAGGATGTATATGATGTGCAGTAATAAGAAAAGCTCTTTACAGCATGTTAACACTGTTTTACGAAGTGTACGAGAAAACTAAAGCATCATGTTGCACATATGGACTTATAGTTTTGTGTTAACTGTTCAATAATGTCTTTACTTCCTGGTCTAAACTTAATCCAAACATAACCAATCAGATCAAAAATATATTCGACCTACAGAAGAGACAAGGTATTGAAACCTAGTCCAACTCTCAGTTTGTGGTTCTTCCTGAACTCACCAGAAACTGGATCTTGCTCATGCTGAAGGTGTCGGAGCTGCGGATGTGATCGGCCAGCCGGCCCGGCGTCGCTACAACCACATGTGGCTGGTTGGAGAGCTCCAGGGCCTGGCTCACCATGTCTGTCAGCAACACAGCAGAGACGAATGTAGCACAGAGGAGAGGCTCAGAAAGGATTTTACAGTAACTGGCAAATGTGTTTCGTGCATTTCTGCAGCAGCAATACAGCAGGGGATTAAACCTTGAGCAGACTCTCATAATAGGAGTGATGCACACACGGAGATGTGGCTACGTGTGCTTATTCACATAAAAACAATAAATATAATATATGACTGTAACCTGAGCGACGCCTGCTGAGGTTAAAGTCTGTACTTGCTGCAGAATAAACAGAAATGAAAGCTGACTGCAGTCTGACATAAAATGAGACGTTATTCACCCATTCCACCGACGATGATGCAGTCTCTCAGACCCAGAGGCTTCCCCAGAACTCGAAACTGCTCTGCAATCTGATAGGCCAGCTCCCTGCATGACATCAAAACATCATCAGTAGGAAAGGTTGGATTGGATGCTGTTCAATAACAAATGCATAATAGATCTGATAGAAACAGACAAAGGTTTTGTATTCTGTTGTCCTCATGAGATGAAATGAGTCAGGCTGTGTTGGAGTTTGTTTCAAGTGAAAAGGGATAAAAAACTGAATTGAACTGAACTGAATACAAAACATACTGAGCTGTAAACTGTTTAGTTCTGGAGTTGGTACTGAGGTTCTGGTTGGAATTGTGTGGAGCTGGGCAATGTGCATGTGTGTGTGCATGTGTGTGTGCATGTGTTGCCATAGCAACCTAAAACACAAGGCTTGGTTGTTTCTACTGTCCTTATTGATTTGATTTGCATTTAACTGAAACTCTCACACTGTCCTGATGGAATTCTGTGAGAAAAATCAGGAATGTCACCAATGATTTCTTTGTAGGTTTTTTAAGTTTTCAGTAATATCATGTGTACTCATGTGGAAGCAGCACGATTCTAAATTAAAGGTTTTTTTCACCCATAAATGAGTCTTCCAGCTTGCTCTCTGACTCTGTACAGCACTGACCTGGTAGGACTGAGCACCAAGCAGAAGATGCCATAAGGGTCTTCTGACAGTTTCTGCAGCACTGGGAGCACAAACGCTGCCGTCTTCCCACTTCCAGTCTTAGCACAGCCCATACAGTCCTGACCTGTGTAGAAAAACACACAACTTCATTACTTTGACTTATTTGAGCAAAGATTTCACTGAAAGTACCCAATACTTCTCTCAGCCATGGCTCATGCCAAGCCTAACGAAAAAAATCAGTAATCTATTGTATCTTTGCTTATCTATAAACTCACATCACCTGAAGATCAATACTTTAAACCTTTTCTGCTCTAAAAAGATGTTTCTGACTAGTCGGCCGCGATCACATGGGATCAACTCTGACATTTTGTAGTTTACAGCCACCAACGTTTATTCTGAGGGAGAGGAAAATAGCTTGCTCCCACACCTCTGAATCCCTGTTAATCTCTGGGTAATGTCTCAAGTTAATACTTTAAATGAGACCAAAAGATCATCGGCTCATTTAATACACATGCAGAAACCAACTACGTTTGCTGATATAAAGTATTTATCTCATTCCAGCTGATTTCCTTTGCTGAGAAGCACCGACGAGTAAATTCATAGATTTTTCAGTGGAGATCTGCATTACTTCTCGGGACAGCTGATTCAGCCGGACAAAAGTAAAAAGGAAGATATTTAAGTTACAGGCAGACACCCTGCTGATATGTTTTTAACCCGAAGCTTCAACACAGGCTGTCTTACCTCGTAGAATAGCTGGCATGCAGTTTTCCTGGACTGGAGTGGGTTTGTCGATGCCGAGCTGTTTACACTGTTTAACCAGCCAGTCTGACAGACCCAGCGACGAGAAGTCCGCCATGTCTGATTCACCTCCTTATCTCCGGCTAGATAACTACTTCCGAGTACTTTATTTAACCAAAGAATCACTGAAATACTCTATTTTAACGTAGAGTAAACCATCCTCGTGTGTTACAACAGCGGTCGCGGCGTGATTACGTAACAGTCTGACGTCTTCTTCTTCTTCTTCTTCTTCTTCTTCTTCTTCTTCTTCTTCTTCTTCCGGTTACCACAGACTGGACACGACACATTGCTGCCCTCTGCTGGTAAAATTTAGTACTACATCCAATTATTTATATTTAATAAAGCAGTTGCAAAAAACTGTTTTGTTTGTGTGCTGAGCGTTTTGATGGGGATAAATATATTTGATCAATCCAATTTAAAATATGATTTGAACTTAAATCCATGTTCACTTTAGTTACACTGCTAACAATAATGCGGACTCCACGTTTAGTGAAAAAACAATTTCACAATCCCCCCCCCCAGTCTGTCATATGTCAGAAACGGGTGTATATAAGTCAATATGTTTTGCACCCTTCTATCATATCTTATTTTGTAGTGCTAAACCAAAGATTTCATGTCCAACTGCTGAAATAGCCAAAGGTATAAAGATAGCACGCACACAGATCTTCAGGACAATGTCAACCAAATTGCTAACATTTCGGCCTAGTAGCCTGATGATATGTTTGTGTGCTGCTTTTATATCTTTGGGTATTTCAGCAGTAGGACTATATAACTTTAAACAGAAATGTCACCAAAAATGTCATAGTCTGTCTGTAGTTGACCCGTCCCTGGAGCAACCTCACCATCATCTTCTTTGTGCATTGTGTATGTATTCAGCACCTCCAAGCACACTTTAATACAGGAAACTGCACCATGTGAGCACAATGTATAGGCTACTGAAAAGGTTTTTTTGGGGAGCACAGGGCCCTTTATAAGACAGGTCCACTGGATTAGGTGATAGTATTGGATATGTGGGCCCTTCCCAATCATAATTTTTTTATCCTATTAAATGACTTTACAGCCATTTGACAGAGATCGTCTGTCCTGCAGTGTCAACATCGATGACTGATGATCTAAAGTGTTTTTGATCAATGAAAACCTTCTACTGTTGTGGCATGTTGTTTTTCTTATGGTCTATTTTCCCACGTGGTCAGTGACCACAGATGAGCATAAAATAGATCTCAGCTATCACAAATTACTATTTGTTTCTTTTCCAAACATAATTTCAGAGCGCGTATTCCTTTTCTGCTGTGGACTCTTGATAAATGTCAGTGATCTTTACTCATCAATTATCTGAAGGTGGTTATTGTGTTGGGTTTACGGCCTCCTCTTCATCTCCAGCTGCTCTGAATGGATTTAATTCATGAATTATCTCCTTAATTGGTCTTTACTGGCTCTCCGTGCTTTCCTGCTGGTCACACTGACTTGTTCCTCTGACTGACCTGAAATAATTAGGCCTGAAGCACCTTCTGATTTTTACGAAGCTGACTTTTATGTGTTGCCTTGACATTTGTGAGTTAAGAGGATTACACTCATGAACTCTTGAAAAAGGCCATCAGTATGTAAAAACAGACAATGTGAAAAGGACAAAGCATGTGTCCCGGTTTCCTTTTAGACCTCCTTTCTCCCACTTATAACTTGGATGTTAGAGCTAACAAAATAAATGTCCAGACAATAATATTGACTGAATAGGATGACATTTAAGATTTAATCCCTGTCTAGATATTATTTCTGGTGCAGATTATGTCTTGTTTGTTACTTCATGTAGGGATTTGTCTCTCACCTGCCACAGTAAGTGTGAAGACACTATGAGTTTGATTCAGACGCTGCTTGACTGGAGAAGGAGAAAAATCGACAATATGACCTGTCTGTGTGTTCACACTGGGCTGCCAGAGGTGATTAATGCCCTGTGTGTTAAAGGCAGAGGCCTGGAGGTTCAGCTCCATCCTGACCAAACTGTCCAGCTGTGCTGCAAACTGCCTGAGCCCGGCTGAGAGTGTGTCTCTAAACGAACATGAGGGTTGTTTGCATGTGAGGCCGAGATCTGCTGTTCCCTGTTGCCTCCCCGCAGCACAGAGGAGCAGTCAGCTGCATCGCTGTAACAGGCCACTGAGCAGCACGATTAGTGCACAGGAGCTGCCCTCATCGCTCTTCCACTACATTTGACGCTCCACTCTCCCATGTTTAGGCAATATTCATGCAAATAAGTGATTTATTTTAAATCAGTGCTGACTCCAAGCCAAGGCCTGTGTGAGCTAATGAGGTGAAATGCGGTGCCTTCTTAGTGTGTTTCTGCACTGAGGAGGTTCTGACACTTAAATGGGTGAAATATATTCCAGTTTCTTGCTCTCTTTACCCATTAGCAGCTCTGTGAAGGTTTTGCCTTTCCAATACTTTTTCAAATTGATTTAACAGCATGAAAAATAAAAATTGTACCAATGTTTTATTCCACGGCATTTTATTTTGAGGTTTTTATAGCATTTTAAAGTTATTTATGTATTTTTTCTGTCTCTGAAATCATTCCATAATTGTATTTTCTATTTGTGCATGTATGTGCGAATGCTTACACATGTTTTTGACTATAACATGTCAGATTTATAAAGATTGTGTAAATCTTATCTGGCTCATTTTTGAGGAATATGTTTGTGCACATCATATAAAGTGATTTAACTCTGAATACAGTAGAAGTAAGGCTTGTCTGCAGACGTACTTATTGTTGACAGAGTGCTAGAGTCACATCTTGGTGGATAAAAAGAAATGAATCAACACTTTACATTAACCTGTCAGACGCAGGCCTGTCATGATATGAGATTCTCACTACTATCACTCACGATAATATCACAATATCTACAGAAATTTTACACATGGCTGCCAGCAATCGAATCTATCTTTAACTTTGTTGACTGTGTGTTTTGTTTCCTTTTTTTGCAAATAAATGACCCTTAAAATACCAAGTGAAGGGAGGTGGAGAGACAGTCTGTGACCATAACTGTAAAAATAACTGTACAAAAAGAACAATTACACTCAATTTCTGGTGAAAAGGCATCCAGAGGGACTCGTAAACAAAAGATGCACAAGGCCGAACATCTTCACGGGATTATTTCCACAATATTATCATATGTGTGTTATTTAAGGTCCAAAATGTAAGAATTTTAAACATCCAAAAATTACCTAAAATAATCAACAGAATGTGCAGCAATAACAGTTAACATTATGTCAAAGACGTGTTGTTGAGGTTTAAATTGAAGTTAGCATGCTAAACAGCTAGCCCAGGGCCCCAAAACCTCTTTCTCCCAGCGGTCATAAGGTACGGAAGTCCTAAAGGGCCATGCATTCATACATTTTATTTCCTCTGTTTTCCCGTGATAACGAGTTAATTTCATTTGTTTTCTCGAGATCTCGAGTTATTATCTCGAAATAACAACTGCCGTTTTCCCGAGATGACGGGATAATTTTCTCGAGATCTCGAGATAACGAAACTTTGTTTTCCCGAGATAACGATATAATTAATTCGAGATCTCGAGATAATGACTGTGATATGATAGGCCTGAGATTTCCATCACACACAAGTGGCATGGCATGCTGACCGATGGGTTTCTGGAACACTACTGTAGGTAAGTCTATTTCTCCGTTTGTTTTGTGCGTTTATGCTTTCTATACTAAATTAGTTTTTGATGAAGGGATGAATGAATGTTACAACAGCTCAAGATCTCGAATTAATTATATCGTTATCTCGGGAAAACAAAGTTTCGTTATCTCGAGATCTCGAGAAAATGATTCGTTATCTCGGGAAAACGGCAGTTGTTATTTCGAGATAATAACTCGAGATCTCGAGAAAACAAATGAAATTAACTCGTTATCACGGGAAAACGGAGGAAATAAAATGTATGAATGCATGGCCCTTTAGGGCTTCCGTACAAAGGTCCTGTGATAGTGGTATAAACACCAACCATGTGGATAGTTACCTTTAACACAACATCAGTATTTCATTTTTTTAATATCAGGGTGTTTGCTTGCTCGGTCTGTTCACAGATTCCCATGAAACAGGAATTTTATGTTTAGCTGCAAGTAAATAAAATATAACCATCTTCGTATATGTGTTGTTAAGTTTATAGTCTAATAGGAAACATTAAAGAATACACAGTTTAAGATGCAGTGGAACTCTTTTTATGGCAGAGGGTGAAGTTGTTATTATCTCCTTCCAAAACTCTTGTATGGTTACATGTGATACACATTATATCACATTTGATACGCGGATCACGTGTTATTTTATTTGTGTGTATAAATTAAATATTTGACTTTAGGTGTGACTGTTTTACATAACATGGTTGTATTTTTAACGCTTTTTTTTATACCTGCGCCAGGGACATTTTAGATTTTATTTATTTATAATGCATCTATTTATATTGTCAAGCTGTTGTCTTTATAATGTTTTTTAAACAAAAACATATTTTTATAGAATATTGTTATATTGTAGAATTGTTTTATGTGGCGGACCCTGCCACCTTTCTAGCTTCAAACAGTGTTCTGGGACGTTATATTCCTCTGAGAACAGCTTGTTTATTCAGTTATGGAAAAAATAAATATGTCTGAGTTTGTATTATTACCTCATATTGTGAATATTAAAATTCTGAGTTTGAATTTCTTCTCCAAAACTACATGGTGCCCATTAAAACCCACTCCTATTTGATTATTATATTTCTTTGTCATTACCATCTTAATTTATTTTGTATTTAGGTCTCATTTGTAATTAAGATCTTTATCTTAGTGTGACCTCCTGATTAAATAAAGTATAGTTAAGGTATATTTAAGTGTATCACGGATAAAATTGTCTAAATGCAATCAGTGAGATGAGGAAAGACAGTTCAGGAATTTAATATTTATCTGATCCATTACTGTGAAAACATTTAATGAACAAACTCTGAAAAAGTCCCATTGAAACTTTTAACATATATCACTTTTGTTGTGAGCATTTCTTCCTGTTTTTTCTTTTCATGTTCTGCATTACATTTCAGGACTCCTCTGTCATATGTGTGCAGTATGAGTCAGGACATGTGATGACATAATCATGGCTGTGAAATATCCTCCACTCTCTCATGAATAAAATCATTATATTAATGCATAATAATCCTGCAGACTCAATGTTAATGTAGTACAGTGGGTTTAATAAGCTTTGTGGTATTTTTATAATCGGATTTCATGTTTTCCACCAAGAGTAAGATCTTTTATCCAGCAGTGTTGGACAGGATTATCATATAGCTCTTTATAAACTGCTTTACACTGATATAATGTGAGAGATCAACACAGACAGTAGCTGCAGGACTGTGTAGATTATTTGGCTTCTGTTCTTCCACCAGTCATTTCAGATGCTTCATGCTTTTATTGCACGACACTCCATAAAAACGCACCGAGGGGCTTTTAACAATGTCCAAGGGCCATTTCAACATTATATTTCATATTCTGACATTTAAGTAATAATAGGCATAAGGAGGAGGAGGAGGAGGAGGAGGAGGTGGAGGAGGGGTAGGGTGGGTTTGTGGTTTGCATCGTGGCCATCAGATGGCGCTGAAGAGGCTCCACGATCCCACGGAGAGAGTTGAATGGGATCCCAGTGTGATCTGGCTCAGAGGCGGGAGGGGAAGGCAGCACCAGTCCTGGAAGAGGTTTGAGCCAAAAGCACTCTGCTGTCCGACTTTCATCGACATTCCTCCGTCTGTCCGGCCCGCACAGCTGAGCCAAACGGTTCACGGCGCGTAATTACGCACAGGGACGGCAGATCCGCGGTGTCGCTCGCCGTGGAAACCCACGGACAAAGGGAGGCAGGCAGGCTGGAGTACAACTGACTTGAGAGGAGAAGAGGAGTACTGTTGGAGGGGAAACGAGGGGAATCTGGAGTCGGAAGTGATTTGTCTTTTTTGTCGGAAATGTAACTTGCGTTCAGGATATCGAGGAAGAAGCTAATCAGTTTGGAAACCGAGAAAAAAAGGACAAAAAGTGGAGTGTTGAGTGGAACCAGAGCCCGAAACAGCATCCAGATCCTCGGAGCATGGGGTAAGTTAGAGATTTGTGTCAGAAATGTTCACTCCCGCTGACTGGAAGTGATTTGTTCAGATGGCGAAATGCTTAAAAAGTGAACTTTGCGGTGACTTGTGGGGATTTTCCGAGCTTGTGGCTGTTTGATCCGGTCAGACAGCACCATCTCTTTCCTTTAAAGCCATTTGGAGAAATCGATCCGAATTTTAACATCAGTTCCCATGTGACACTGGGCTGCTCTCTTTGTTTACAGTCTCACAGAGGAGAGACGACCGAGAGAGGAATCTTTTATTTATGAAGCGTAGAGCTTGACCCAGTTTCATTAGAGGTTGTAAGCGTGAGAAGGTCAAATTCACATGATGAGGCTGTATTACATGTATCGTGTGTGTGTGTGTGTATTAATTATACATGCAAGGCTTCAGCTTGGTTCAAACACACCTGAACCCTCCTCACATTACCATGTCCATGCTGTCAGCCTCCCCCTGTGGGCCCGTTCAGTGACACTTTAATTGAGATGTCAGCACCTCTGAGGCTCATATGGCTGATCGAGAACGATATTAAAGCATCCTTGTTACTCTGATATCTTTATTAGTTTGACTGGGATATTTTATTATTCATCAATTAAGCGGTTTTGCTCATATAACCTTTACAAAGTGACAATGCAAAGACATTTACACTGCAGGCCAATTTACATGTTTAATGCACACTTCACTATCAGAAGATAAGAAAGCACACAGGCTGTTTTAATATCGTCTCACAGGCTATTTACTCACAGCTTAAGCGACTTATAAAAATTCAAGTGGAGTCAGTGGGGTGTCCACATTCCCCCAAACTGCCCAGTGATGCAGCATAATGTCGGTGCTCACCTGATAATTCACCAAGTTGCAACAGCAGCTGCATCCTGAATCTGGATCGCTCAGAAGACCTGAAGGTCCTCAAGAGCAGGCTGAACCTGCACCTCCTCCACAAATGAGACAAACAGAAACTTACAGTGCATTCAGACGCTCCTCAACAACTTGTTAGGTCAAATGTTCAAGTTTGCCACCTTGATGTGGCGCTCAAATAACCAACCAGTTTACAGTGTGACTTCAGATGTTCAACACTTGATGACTAATTGGGAACAGTGTACCAGCATGTTGGGGAGAAACAGTGGCATAGCAGAAAGTTACATATGTAAGCAGGGTTCTCTGAGTGAAGAGAGGGTCTCTTGTGCAGTGACAGACGTGCGTTAAAGGGGCTCTGAGTCATAATTTGTAGCAATTCATATGTATTGATTACTTTTTATTGTCATGTGATGTAAAAAATGAGACCTTCCCAGTCTCTCTCGTTTGCCTTTACAAGCCAGTGGACGATTTGTTTAAGTCGTTTAATGCTGCTGGACTGTGGATTTTTTTTGTGAAGGACTCGGGTCAGATTTTCTGCGGCAGTCCAAAGGATGTGCCTCTACACATTATAGCCAACGTTAGTTTATAAAGAGTCTGCTAACAGAAACTAAAGACCGGCTTCTAGCACAACTCAGAAGTTCCACTGAGCCCCTTTTAAATGTACAATATGTCACATATCTGCATTAAAATGTGTAAACATTTTTATTTGTGTACTTACATTATTATTATTTTATAGAAATCTGTAATGTTATTCAAGGTAGCGGCGCGTTTTATTTCAACGTGTGTCGCTATAACTCCCGGGGAAACATCAGATGATACGTCAAGAGAGAGAGGACAGAATTCAGCAAACGTGACCAAACGTAATGTGAATAAAACTATAATGCATCACATTAACCATGAACATTTCTGCCTGCTAGATTTTTATCAGCCATCGTGGTTGTTTAGCAATAAAGACAACTTCTCTCGTGATCCCAAGCTACTAGTCACAACATCACCAAACTACATCTTTTGCTATCATTGAGACCCCGAGCGGCAGAGATTACTTACTGTGTTTAAGATAGATAATCTGTGAGGTGACAACACATGGCTCTACCTGAGCACACAAGTCTGTGGTCACCACTTTGAATGAAGGGGTCTCATAGCAACCTCTAACTTCACTCAGAGATCAGTGTTTACTTATGTAACCTTCCCGCCCACGTCCAGTATACCCAGTTATGTATTACATATGGATGTGTCTGTGAGGATGGGACAGACCAAATGGTGTCTGCACACACTGTAGCTCCGTGATTCAGTCAGACAGTAGAGAGTGTGGATGCTGGGCCTCTGACGGCAGCCTTGAAACAAACATCTGCTCTGATGTGTTTGATGCATTTAAACTGTGAGAGCTCGGACCAGACTTCAGACTAGCTGCAGCTGAGATCAATCACTTTAAATGAAAGCGATGAAGGACTTCTGGAAGAAATCCTCGATACAGTCGCAGGGCCACTGTGCACACTGAGACAGGAACCTGCACACTCTTTGATACAGCCTACAGCTCTTCTACCCTCTTGACAGAAGGGACGCCAGGATGCTGAGGACAGTCTTGATTAACTGCCACTTCAGGTTCATAAACAAAATAAGTGTTCAGTGGACACAAGTGCTCTCATGCTGTGTGCAGCTTGTCTTAAAGTACTTACCCATGTCATCTGACCCACATAGAGCCCTGTACTAATGGAGAATGTAATTTGATGGAGAGACAGACTTGATATAATGGATATATGTCTGGCTGCTTTTATTTAAAAAACCTGCAGTAGCTTTTGTATTCATCCAGATATGTCTGTCAGAAACTGATCAACCAACACATGAAGGCAAATGCCTGGTAAACACAAAGTGGCCACTTCATTTTTCTGACCACCTGAAATTCACCATGAAATAAATAAATGGTTCACCACAGGTTTCTCGAAATTTGTGCATGAAAACAACTGGGCAACATTTTGAAAAGAAGAAGTGTTTTTTATTGGAATGATTTGTCTTTTTATATTTGAAAGAACTGTTTTTTTGTATTTTTTTTCAGTGAAATATGTTAAAACACTGCTGTAATTCAGGTTCTTTGCTCTTGAAGGATAAGTTCATCTACTCACCTACATGCTAACGGAAAGTCAGGTCCACAAAACATTTCTGGAGCTTCACAGCGTTGCAGCACTCTCCCAAACAACTGAAGTAGATGGGGACGTGTTTTGAAATATAAACATCAAACTCCAAAAAAAAAACAGTAAAAGGCTCTGTACAGCTTGTCTGGCACAAGAGTCTCCAGAAATTGATTGACTTGAAAATATGTTATTTCCACCCTCTATACGCTGTCAAGCTCAAGCACCATCGTCAGACAGGGTGCTGTTCACTTAGCAGCTACAGTGAAGATTTCAGCTTTAAAGAGAGTGTAAATAACATCTTTTTTAAAATCAATTTGTGATCTCAGGGCTTCTGGATACTTGGATGAGCTGTTTGGAGCCATTTTAGACATTTAAGAGCCAAAAGCCAAATTCTTCTTTGTAGCCGCTAAGCTAAAATCGAGTGAGTGCATGAACTCTGGGGGATCTTGGATTATGCTGGAGGAGCTGAATGGAGCCATTTTATGTTGTTATTTTTGCTTGTTTTTTACATTTTAAAACAAGTCCCCATCTAAGTCAGCTGTTAAGGAGAATGCTGCAACGCTGTTTTGCTATGAAGCTCCAGAAATATTATGTGGACTATGAAACGTAACCTGATTTCCATCAGCATGAATGTGAGCAGATAATGACTGAATTCTCACTTGTAGGTGAACTAATCCTTTAATGGCTCATTCAAATGTTTATAACTTTTAAATTAAAATTTCCATCCTCAGTCCATTTGAGGTACTGCCCTGTGTAGCTGCACTGTGTTCACTTCACTGGGACGTAAATAAACGTGTGATTTTTAGTGTGTAACTTGGATCCTCTTTCCCCTTGTTCTGCTGCAGAGGAGTTTTCTGCGAGCTGTAAAATGTTCCCGCTACATCGAGAGAGGTACAAAGACATGTCATCTCTGTGTTGTGACGCTGCATGGCAGGGATGGGCGCCAAGTTTAGATTTGATCTCCTTCCATCAGCAAAAGCTGCCTAAATAATGACATCATTTGTTACTTTATCGGAGTAAAGACATTATTTGACTAAAAAACAAGACAAGTGAAAGATTTGCTAAATGTTATTGCAGCTTTTCATGGAAAAGTCAACATTACATCATGAGATTGAGAAAGAGCCTTTGTGTATTCATGCTTTTGGCTCTGGTTTGTTGCTCAAATACAACATCAGGATCTGTACTTTTGATACTTTGGGGATCAATCCGCCCATCCCTACTTCATCAAACATTTATCTGCCTCTGAACAAAATCCAACCTCATCATATCATCCCCGTGATGTTTATCCTCTCCTGAGTATCTGTGGTTATTCTTACTGTACTGTTGACTGTAAGATCTGATAGAGTGGAGGTTTCATGCTTGTCATTGGTGTGCAGAAGTTGTCAGCACGCTCTCCTCCTCTCCTCGTTGTTGCCTGCATGGTGTCTCTTCCATCATGTCTTCCTCCCGTCAGTTGCTTCATTGCAGCCCGACTGCTCCATGTAGGCTATTGTTGGATTGTTGAATATTGCATCATATTATATATGTTGTTTTACAGTCATACAGCTTTCAAAGATATGATGGTGTAAAAAACACTATTTTCCTCTGACATGCAGTGGATTGAAAGCATAAAATCACAAAATGGAAATCCTCAAGAGACACAGCCTACCAGTATCTCAGCTGACTCAAATCCAAGCTAACCACATTCATTGTGTGCCCTAAAATGCAGTTTATAGCCCAATTTTAAACTACACTGCTCAAACACTTTAATCACACATCAGATCTTGATGAACAAATTATTCAAGTTTAAAATCTTTACTGATATACATTGTATAACAATGGTCAATGGAAACCAAAATCATCAACCCATTGAGGGCTGGATTCAAAATCACACTGACAATCAAAGTTAAAAATTGAAATCACAGGCTGATCCAACTTGTGTGAATTTTATCACGTTAACTCATAATGTCAAACCGGCACTAAAGCTCACTGATAAACATTTGTCTCATTTGCACACAAACAAATGCACTCAACTGCACTCAACTGACAAAAATATAGCTGACTGCATGCAACTATAGTGCCGTTAAAGATAAAAACTCTCAAAGATGAAAATTGACCAAAGAAATAGTTCAACATTTTGGGAAATAAGCTTTGTTGCAGAGAATGAGATGAAATGGGTACCACTTCTATTGCTGTCTGGTCACTATAGCTGAAACTAGCAGCCAGTTAGCTTAGCTTGACAAGAGGCAGGTGGGAAACAGCTAGCCTGGCTCTGTCAAACTTCAATAATACACTCCGCTTCTGATTGGTTGCCTTTGTTGGTTTGTTCTCTGTACTTGACTCAAACCGTTAACTCATAGAGTAGTTCCGATAATGTCCTCTTTTTTTTGCTGTTCTGATACGGTGGTTTAAGAGCTGTAGTTTCCCCAGTAAACGCAACAACCTCTTCAGTCACCTTCCTGGTCTGCTGCTGGTCCGATCTACCTAACTAGCCCAGAGACACTGCAGCTGTGCCAGCCTAACCCCCCAAGATCCACCAGATCCGTGTTCGGTCCTTCTCCAATCCGCCATGGCAGCGGAGTTGATAGGTTGCATTCTAGTCTGTGTGTGTACTTTCACTGGCTTTGCTGCGTTGCGTATCTACTCTGTTGCAGCTCCGCAGCAGATACACAAGGCTTCTATTTTTGTCAGATGCCGCAGCACGGCGCATCAATCAACCTAATTCAGCACAGAGCAGACAGGAAGTCAGACACCGAAACAATATCAAAAAAGAGACAAATCCAAGCAAGTCCACCCTTCTCTTTAATCCTTTGGTTGGGAACACTAACCTTTTGTCTGTTTGCTGTTGTGTTTATAACACATACATGTATAACTGCGATCGCGCGTGACTCTGTAATTATCATGGGAGCTCCTCAGTCTCGCCACTCCAGCTATCTGGCAGTGTTGCTCCAAGCTTCTCTATGCTGCACTTAAAATGCAGCCATTAGGTGTTGATGGATGAAGAAGCATGGAGCAAAACTGCAGCGGAGCCGCTCTGCAACGCACATGCAACCAGTGGAATTCTGGAGTAAGAGGTCGGTGTGTTTACTGAGGATCTACAGCTCACAATCTGTTGTATCAGGTCAGATCAGACACCGCCGTAGGCAAGGGCCCCACCAAGCTCCCTACCTCTTGTTATGTAGTGGACCACCAGGGCCACGGAAATATGACAGATTCTTTTCTACATTTTTTAGATGGGAAGAAGGCACTGAAGCTTTCGCCATACATAAACGATAGACACAAGTCAGTCAGAGGCAGAGAAGGCCGGGTCTTGCAAGAAAGGTGCCCATCTGTTGCCCGGCAAAAAGAAAATGGAGCGTGTAATTCTTCTAAAATGACAAATTATGTTTTTTCATACGTTAGCAGGGGAACCTAGCTATTTCCCCGTTTCCAATTTTACACTAAGCTGAACTAAGCTAATCATGTCTGGCTATAGCTCCACACTTCACACAGGCACATGTAAGAGTCAGAGGCCTCATAATCTCCTAACTCTCTGAGTTCTACAATTAATTATTCCCTTTACTGTAAAGCTTATAAGAAGATTGCAGTATAACCACTTGTTACAGCTGTTGAAATGCAGTATGTAGTCTATACTGTGTATAAATACTATATATATATATATATATATATATATATATATATATATATATATATATATATATATATATATATGGTATGTGGCAAGGTAGGTCACAGTATCATCATCTATCTTCATAATTACAGAGGAGTCATATGGGAGAAGGATAATATTTCTGTCCACATCATCACATTAACAGTTGAAATCTGCCTCAACGTCACCGTGCAGCCTCCCTCTGCAGCACAGAGGACGTCTAAACTTTGGTTTCAACAGGAACATAATCAGTTAATCTGCAGCATAATACTATAAAAACTGTTCGGCGTCTGCGTCCTCCTACTGGCCAAGGAGAAACCAGCTGTTCTGTGGGGAGAAGAGCTTCTTAATTGCTGTTTTACAGACATTTGCAATCGCATGAATAAACAGTCTTCTCGGCTCACTCTCGCTCTGTTCACTCCACTTCACCCGGTTCTTGTTGGCAAGCAAGTGAATAGCAGTGCCGCCGGAGGATCACGATGAAAGATCGGCTCTTTCTCTGCCTCTCCCCCCTGACCTTCATATCCTGAATACAGAAAGCACTCTTCCTTTTTGTCACCTTCACAATGTGAGACGGCCGTGAGTTTATCAGTCAGACTAATGCAAGAGGAGCTGACCTTCAGATAAGTGAAGTGCCGTGCTGTCGTTCAACACAACCAGAGCTCGAGTTAAAAGCTTGTGGTCGAGTAGTTTAGTTGTCAACTTTCTCTGGAAAACTTTTTCTAGGCTTTGCAGTGGTGTAAAAACACTGTGCAGCCTATATGTAATGCTGTGGTTTGTGCTGCAGATTTGTTGACTTGTTGAGTAGCTACAGTATGAGTTAGTGTTTCCCCTCGTGGTGCTATTTTGGTATGTAGTTGTAGCGTGTCATGTTGCTGGACGGAGCCAAACACTTTCGCTGGCTCAGGAATGTGGACACGAGGCTTACTTACTCTCAAAGGGCAGAGGAGGCGGACCCTTAAAGGAGAAATGCTTTTAGAGGAACAAAGAAACGACAAAAAGAAAAGCAAGACAAAAAAACAACACATTTTCTCGTCTGTAAGAAACCGGAACTCCCCAGAGAATGAAACAAACAGCAGAGTTCCAGTTTTTAATGCAGAGACGTTGAAAAATGATGCTCTTAGCTGACGCTCTCATTTAGACTGAACTGAACTCTTTCCAGGCTTATGGGCAGCTGGCAGGCTGAATATGACTGTCTGTGAATACTCTTTCTTTCTTTAGATAACCTGACAGCAGCGTCTCGCCCTTTCAACTATACATTTTGCTCTTCTCAGGCTTTAGTCTGAATAATATAGTGTGAGTTGTTGCATAAACTAAAGTTACATCAGACCATCTGCAGCCTCACATCTCCAGTGGACCAGCAAACAAAGCTGACAGCTCAGATAAAGGATAAGTTCGTATTTTTTTCAAAGTCTGTCTTAAAGCAGAACATGTTCATTTATTCATCAAAACAGTTTTTGGTCCTTTTTGTTTGCTGAAGTGATGTAATGTAAATGATTCGGGACAAAAATCTACAGTCCGCGTTCTGTGTAAAAATGCATTTTAAAGCTCAACAAAAGCACGAAATTAGTCATCAGTTTAGTGCAGTATTCCCCTTTTTGCGTTGTGGTCCATTACAAAGCAAAGGAAACCGTCTGCGGAAACAAAAAAGAGGAACTTCCGTACTCAAACCTTGGCAGATATCCAATTAATATCACGCCTGATTGAAGCGCCACAAATCATTTTTTTTACACAGAACGAAGACTGTAGATTTTGTCACTTTAATTAGAATCGTGTTAAGAAGGGATTATAAAAGATTGTAAAGCCTCTTGATGAAAATCTGTGATATTGGGCTAAATTAACAAAGTGATTGGACAAAACTTTAAGCACATAGGTTTAACATAACATAACATAACATCACATCACATAACATAACATAACATAACCTAATGAAAGACAATGAAAATTGGAAAAACTGTAACCAGTATATGTAAGATCTGACGTTTTTTCTTGATAAATGACTTTATAGTATAATATGTATTAATTCAGCATTAAAATATCTAAGAATTTTTTACACCTGTTTACCTGCATGTGTGAGTGGAGAGGGGGTGAGTGGGTCGCTGATATTTTTTTGTTGACTGCTACTTTCTTTTGATCGCTGTGATTTGTTTGAAGTTTGTGTGTGTTCCAATAAGGTGATCTTTCTGTTTCCTTGTAACGTAATATAATACAATTTTTATTAATCAATTGATTGTTTGCTCTTAAAATGGTCAGAAACAAATGAAAAATAACCATTGCAATTGTCCAGAACATAAAAGATAATCAGTTTACAGTAATAATAATAATAAAAAAAATGACTTTAATGTTTAAATAGTTACCAAAGTTGTTGTTGGTGAAATCTCATGCGTTTGACCATCAATTTATAGATGTATTGGTTTCAGCTTTATGTTATTCGCAGGGTTTCTAAGGTCCTTCTTTACCTTACCAGATTTTGAGCATCAAAACTGAAATGTTGTTTCAGGCGGAGTGACTGATGATTTATTAATGCTTCTCTGGTTAGGGGGAATGATCAGGCATTATATTGTATTTCCCCTTTCTCTGAACATGCCCTTTTGTATAAATCTGTGGTTACATAATGCAGTAAAACTCACAGAAATTGAAAAGTCTAAAAAATCTCTACATATACTGTATGATGCATATAGTTTTGATAAATCTTAAAACCAAAGGAGGGAAGGATGATACATCAACAATATTGCATATATATTTTATATCTGCATCGTCATATATTACGATTACGGTGCAGATTTTGCCGTTGGAATTATGATTACCAATGATGTATTTCAGACTCTTGCTGCTCTGCTGTTATTTAATGAAATGACTCATTTCAAGTGAATCATTTCCCACCCAGCTGTGTGTCAGGTCATTTGTATACATCTTTGACCCCGACATAACCTCTTGCTCTTTTCCTGCCAGCTGTCTGATTTGCTGTTTCAGGCGTGAACACTGGCTTTAAAATACAACCAAAAGGATTTTTGGCAGCAAGTTTTGCAGCTTCCTCAACCCCAGGCTGTTTACAGCCTGCAGAGCTTATAGACTCCGTTATTGGCAGTTTGGACAGTACTTTCTCATCTACAGAAGCGATTGGTCAGGTGTGACTGCAGGGCCAGAGAGGATGGTGCAGCCTCTGTTTTACAGATCAGAGATTCAGGGTGGTGAATGGGTAGTGAAGTTAAGAGGCGAGATGAAGAGAGAAGCAAGAGAAGATTAGAAAGTGATGACTTGGGGCAAAGACACACAGCTCTCAGACAGCACAAGCACAAGCATGGTGCATGTGTGTGTGCTGGCTGGCAACTAGATACCGAATAAAAAGTACCCTATTCTACACCGAGAGCCACTGAGCGTTTTCTTAATTTTGTTTTTAAGATGATCAAAAATAGAAATATATGTATGATAATATTTAAGCTCTGATATGAATAAGTTAATTGTATTTTTTTAATTAAATGAGACGAGCAGCTTCACTGCAGGACCTGAGGGCATTGTGTGTTGCTCAGGAGCACTGCAGCACTGTTTGGTGGATTTAAAGTGTCAGCTGTTGAGCTTGTAAAGGACTGTCCTACTGTGAAGTCGTCGAGGACTCTTTGTATGAAACATTTTCTTCAAGTCTTCAAATTGCAGACTTCACTTTTTAAAAACAATAATGCAAACAGTTGTGGCATTTTAACGTCGGTGAAAAAGAAAACCTCTTTCCTGCTTAATAAAATGCTTCTTTCCAGGTACTGGGATTTCACAAAGTGCTGTCACATTTATTACACTGGATCCAAGCAGACTCATTATCAGCTCTGATAATGTGGTGCGTCTTTATCATTGAGGAGAAAATGTGTTTTCTGAGGCAGACAGAGAGTGTGAACTGTGAGCTACACTTTAAGACCACAGTTACTCTGAACACAGTTTACCACATTTTGCATCACCCCTAATTATCCCTGTTCGAGTAGGGTTTGACTGCCCTCATGTCCCTGTCGGCTCTGTTTAAAAAAATATAGTTTTCATGTATATGAAGTGGCACTATTTTGATAATTGATTAATCATAGGAACACATATTCCCAGGTGCCAGCTTCTGGAATTGCTGCTTTTCTCTGATTCATATCAAGATGTTCGAGTTTTGGATTATCGATCAGCAATTTAAAGATGTCACCTTAGACTTTAGGAAATTGTGATGGGTATTTTTCATGACTGACTGATTGATTAATCGATAAAATAAGAAAAGCTGCCAGTAGCGTCTCATTAACTGTCAGCTTAGTCTAATCTAGAGCTGCATGATATTGGGAAAATTGTTCACAAGCATCAAACTCCCATGTTTCCAAGGGCCCTCAAATTGGATTTGATTATCTAATCATAGACTGATTTCTCTTGTAGATTGGAAAACACTTTCATGGAAAATGAGAACCATGTGAGTTTTCCTTTTGTATCAAGCAGCAGAAAGTTGTAGCATGACGTGTTGAAGTTATTCGGCTTCACTTCACATTATATGTCCGGTTGTGTGATTGTTGGACATGTGCACATTGCCATGTCGATGCTGAAACAATATATTTTGCAGCCCTGCTTTACTCGTAATTCATGTATTTTTAACTCGACTCGAAGGTGGTTTAAGTTAACACAAATCCTTGCGTAAATGTCTAATTCAATAGCTCGTTGTCTTGATTGTTCTTTTTAACTCCGCTCATGTCACTACATCAATCTCAGTTTGCATCTATATGAGATGTTATTTCTGTTCTACAGGAGGTAAAGAACTGTTATCAAAGATGTCCAGGCTGTAATTTCATGAAGGCTTGCAGTGGATGCAGCCCTGTAGGTTAAGAAGAAGTGTATTAAAGCCTCCTTGCTGTCGCTCCCAGTAGAAAACTCAGCCTTCATGCTGTCTGTCTTCCAGCTCGTCCAGATGGAGCGGTCATACGAGTCCCTCTGTTTATTGCCTTTGCAGCATTCAGCAGCCAAATACCGTTGTAATATTTTCCTGTCCCTGAGAGGAATTATTTCCTCTGTGTGAATGTGAAGCTGAGAAAGAGCCTGCATGCTCAGCAGAAGCCTCTCCAGGAGACAGACTGGAGGAGGAAAAGAGCTGTTTGTTTGGCTTAGTCCGACATTTCATAAGATCCCTCATCTGGTATGTACACCCATAACCTCAAATTCATCTGAATGCTTCATGGCAATTAATTTATCATGAGGGTGGAGGGTAGCTGATGGCCTCGGGGCTGTGTGCCTCCTTCTCTTTGTGGTATTGCTGCTCTGCTTTCATGGAGAATGTAGAGGACAGTAGTGGATTAAAGAAAACGTAAAGCTTCAGCCTTCAGCTCAGAATCAGCTGCTTTACTCTCCAATTCTCTGACAATGGCAGAATATCAAATAAAGCTTTTCTTAAGGCAAAATTTCAGAACTTCTTCTGAGAGAAGGTGTAGTTTTTAAATCCATCAGCTGTGTCAAAATCATCAGATGATCCAGCAGCCCCCTCCCCGCTTCACACCGCTGCAGACACGAATACAAAGACATGAAGATAAGATGTCCTAGAAAGGCATGACCAGTGGTCGAGCCCACAGAGGTTTCAACCACACTTGAGGATTCAGCTGCGTTCCCCTGCTGGCCTCCCAGCCTGCCTGGGCTCAGATCCCAGCAGAGCTTTTCTCTCCTGTGTCTCCATGGTTCTGGCTGCCTGTCTTTTTCTGTCTCCTGCACTCTGACCCTGAATACAAATATATATATATAAAAAAATAATCCAGAGAAGAATACCATAGATGTCCAACTTAAATGAGTTTCCCAAACAAAACCAGCTCTGAAAACTTCTCTGGTAACAAAATTTAGCCTTTAGAATCTCTATTTTTAGCACAACTGACATTACAAATGTAGACTATTATTTATTTAATATTGTTTCACCTTATCTGGTTTTACCTGGCTTTGGCTCAGGAGGTAGAGCCACTGTTTGAATTTTGATGTGGGTCTATATCTACAGTATATCTCGCCATCATGCAAAAGCTAATTTATGCTCAACATAAGATGCATGTATGGACATGGACTGAGCCCTCGGTCCGTACTCTGCTTTCATTTTGTCCGTATTTCTGCAAGTTTCCTGAAAACTTACAGATATGGACCAACGGAGCAGAACCGCCTGTAGTCATGGGAGACAGTGTAGCTAATAGTTGAAGCGAGACATGACTACAGGACAAGAGGAAGAAGTTTTAAAAGTTGGGGAGAAGATCTAAACATCTGTTTGATGTTAGCTCGCCCGGGCACAGAGAAATTGACCACAGAATAGCTGGGAGGAGAATGGACAGGAATTAAATGAGAGTTGGACGGTGGAGAGCTACGCAAGACCGATATGACTCTGAGCGGCGTCCTCTAGTGGTTGTTTGTTGGTTGGATTGTCAGCAAGATTACACAAAAACCATGAAACTGATTTCCACAAAACTTGGAGGATGGGTCTCAGCCCAGAATAGACCCTATTAACTTTTGGTGTGGAGCCAGAGAAAGGGACGGATCCAGGAACTTTTTGTCTCACTTTCTTTAATAATCTGAATTTGATTTAAAAAAAGAAAAAAGAAATCAGGCGGATTTAGGTGGCTGATGTCTATGACTGAGTACAAAAAGTCTTCTGACTGCCGCTCTAGTTTTATCTGGTTTTACCTGGCTGTGGCTCAGGAGGTAGAGCTGAGCAGATCAGAAGGTTGTTGCTTCGATCTCTGGCTGCATGTTGACGTGTCCCCGAGCAAGAAACTGATGACTGTTCCATCGCCATGTGAGTGTGTGTGAATGGCTGACCATAGAAATATCGTGGGCTGCTATTAAAATAGAAAGCGCTGTTTGGCTCCTCATTAGCAGGTTGACACCTTGTGTGGCAGCCACTGCCATCAGTGTGTGAATGTGAACGGGTGAATGTGTTATAGAGCTTTTGATAATCCATAGACAAGAACTAGAACTAATTAACAAAGAGCTATATAAATGCAGTCTATTTAACATTCAGCATTAGAGAGAAAGAAAGAAAATTATTTTGATAATTATTCGTCATTTTTCAAGCGAAATAATGGATATTTGTTAGTCCAAGTTTTTCGCTGTAAGGATTTGCTGCTCTCCTTCTGTCTAACATGATGTGATTACCTGGATATCTTTTTGGATTTGAAGATCTGAAGACATCGCCTCAGCCTCCCGGAAATTGTGACAGACTTTTCCCCCTGATTTGAAAAGGGAGGTTGCACTTCAACAGTGAGCATGTCTCAAAAAACATCTCGAATTTTCAAGTCGAGGGAGACAAAGTACTCACAATTAACTTGTTTATTTGGCTCGCGGTAGATAAATTTAATAAATTATGAAAATAGTTACTTGCAGCTTTAACTTCAGTGTAAAAATGGTGCACACTGAAGGAGAAAATTCAGTTTGAAAACAAAGTCACATGAGACATTTGTGATGGTCATGTCAAACTTCTGGCCTTTTGGTTATGTAATTATGAAATACGTCCCACATTTCCCTTAACAGATGAACTTATAGTAACATTTACAACAAGTATACAAAGACATTATATTTTGTATTCTTCACCCTGAAGATCATGTTGTCATGTTTGTGACCTGTTTAATTACTGAGCTGTAATCTGAACACAGTCCTCCCTCCACTCATGCGTGGATGCGTCGCAGTGAGTATGTAGCTACAGTATGATGGAGGGGGATGGATGGATGGGCGGATGTATATTTGACCTAGAATAGATTAACAGTGATTGATCCAGACGACCTTCCCTCAGGATTTAGGCCTCTGGCTCACAGTGGGAGGTTGCTACCCTCGGCACACAAGTAACCGTTGTATGAGCTGTATATAATTATAAGTGCTGTACTTGAGTACAACTGAGAGGGAATTTAATAGTTTTTACTCTATTATGTTTATGTGCTATAGTAACTAGTTACTCTGCAGATTAGAATTTTAAACACACATTTCATTCAAGCATGGTGCATTATTTTCTACCCATTATAATAAATCTGTGTACATGGTAGTGTTTAGGAATGATCCGATAATAAGACTGTATGAGTTTCTCATCTTTTAGTTATTACATGCTGGTATTGCTACATTATTTAAGTTAATATCTTAAAGGATAAGTTCACTCAAAAATGACCCAGCAGTGCGACCCAAGTTTTGCAATCCACAAAACATTTCTGGAGCTTCACAGCTTGACTGTGTTGCAGCCTTCTCGTAAACAACTACAAGTACATTTGGACTTGTTTCAAACTGTGTAACAACAACCAAAAAATAAATCTCTCCATGCAGCGCGTCCAGTGTAATCCAAGTCTCCAGAAGCCCCGAGATCCCAAATAGACTTGAAAAGATGTCATCTACACCCCTGACGTACGGTCAAGCTCGTGTACATATGTCAAACAGGGTGTGTGCGAACGCTTTTAGCTTCAGTGAAGAGTTTGGCTTTTAAAAGGGTGTAAATAAAGTCTTGTCAAATCGATTTGGGATCTTCAGGAAACTTGGATAACACCGGGCAAGCTGTATGGAGCCAAAAACCAAGTCCCCGTCTACTTCAGTTGTTTACCTGACTTTCCATCAACGTCAGGGTGCATAGATAATGACTGAATTTTCATGAATTTTAATTTTCAACTTATCCTTCAAGTGTTTTTCTTTCCCCCTTTTTTTCTTTCTTAAACATAAATCTGGTAACTTGTCTTCCTGTGGGGTTCATCTTCATCAACTTCATCTTAACATTTCACTTGTCTACAATGGTGGAAAGTAACTAAGTACTATTTTCAAGTACTGAATTTGAGTTCAAATTTTAGGTTCTTGTACTTCTACTCCATGACATTTTCACAGGGAAATATTGTATTTTTCACTTTACTACACGTATTTGACCTCTTTACCAATAAAGATTTTGCTAAAAAACATCCAAAGATCTGACAAAATATGATTCGCTTGTTTAGATTAAATAAACCCAACCGTATATACGATTGGATATTAATATGATACTATTAACTGTTTTGATGACTGTTTTGTTGAAGTCATGGCAAAATGGAGAAGATTTTCTGCTTTTCCTTGTCTTCAATCACAGTAAACTGAATAATTTTGAGGTTTGAAACATAAATAAAGGATCTGAACACTTCCTCCATCGCTGCTTGTCTGCAGCTCTTCAGGGTTGGCAGGTATTAATAACTGTCTCCTTCGTCATGCAGGGTTTTACTGTCACATCGCCTGATTTAATTAAGAGCTACACACTTTCACGTTAATTGGATCAGGTGTGTTTAACGTAGCAGACACTGTGACGCATCAGGCTGTACCCCTCTCTGCTGCACTGCATCAGTTTAGACAAGGCTTCTGTGACTGTCGAGCTGCTGTGCCGTGTTTGCTCTCCCTCACCTCAGGAGGAGTTTAATCCAGTTTTAATCTGCTCATATCATCAAACCTCGACGTGATGCTTCCTGTCTGAGCTGATTAACTTGACGGGCTTTTCACAGGGCGACGTCGAGATGGGCCAAATGAATGACGGGACATTAATTTCTGTGTGATCTGCTGTGACGGCTGGGAGCTGAGCAGTCAGTCATCGTTTCTCATTAAGATGAGAATGTGATAGAAAGGAAATCCCGACAGAAGCTGTTTCACTTTGAAGTTAATTCTTATTTATTTTAGCTTATTGGTTTATTGCCTTTAAAGTCCTGTTCATCAGTTATGCAGCCAAATAATTAGTTTTATTGAGTGTAATTAAATACTTTCACGGTGCTGTTACTTTGCTTCATTTGTGTCTCAAATCAAACTGTCCTCCCCGAAACGTTTTGTTATAATAGTATCCTTCTTAAACTTAAGATAAACCGCTTTGTTGCTTTCCCATCAACTGTTGCTAAAATGGCCTTGCTCAAGGGCAACTGCACAGTAGCTGTTAAAGGTGATGGAGGTGATAACTCATGCACATAAATGCTGAAGTTGGTATATTATTGTTTGAAAGCAACATTCATGGTGCCCTTCTGATGCCCTGTCTGTTTCAAGGTTTGGTTGTTGTCTTGCAAAAACTCAACAACCGTCACGATCCAACAGTCCCCTTTTAATTTAATCAAGGCTAATCCAGTATCAAATATACTGACCATTACATGCTCAACCATATCAAATTTCACCCACTAATGTTAGCATTCAACCACTTCCTAGCTAACCTTACCATTTGATAGTTTTTACAAGTCTGGAAGTGAAACGCAATGGATGTTAACGGTAAGGTTAACGTTAACTGGATGTGGTTGAATGCTAACGACCTTCCAGATTTTCACTGTCCTACATCTCTTTGGTTGCTGATCAACTTGGAAACGGTGAAATGACAACAATTTGTCAGATTCCCTACGTTTATACAACTTGCAACCTGGAACACAACAGCACAACATTATCCTAGAATTTGAGCTTCTCAGCCTGAGCGTGATATGAGAGGAAAATGGCTGCCATGTGAATATGGTCTATAGAGTTTATGATACATGTTTTGTTCAACACTGGTACTATACATGTTTTCTGTAAATTGATCAATCTACAAGTTGTAAAGTTAGAGTTAGAATAGTTTAGAGTCGGCCTGTAGAGACGGACTAGTGAGTAGATGAGTGTTCAGTGTGATGACGTTTAATCTCCCTGACAACGTCTGTAGTCTCATTTAGCCACCTGTTAGCAATCGCTGTTTTTAAGACACATCAGCACTTTATAGTTAAATTGTGGGACATTAAATGATGTATTTTATGTCGTAGAACAAAATGTGTAAGTATCTTAAGCCTGTAGTAACCACAGACCTTATTTCGGGCATTTAACCGAAAATCAATTCAAAAACTATAAACTACACCACTCTGTTGGGTTACAGGTAGAAATGATCTTAAATGACTGTCTTTAACACTAAAGGGAACAAAAAAACAAACAACCTGTATTTGTCTGTCGTCACTACTTCAAGTTCTAGTGACTTTTTAACTTCCTGCAACTTTTCTTCTTATACATGACAGACAACAGCTCTGCAGTGGCCATATTTTCCATGAAGAAGAATTGACAAAGTCGCCATCCAAAGCATTAAGGCCACAAGTTTGTATAGCCGGTGTATTCTTGTAATATCATGGTTGGTGTTTCAGGTGTGAACCCAATACACACCTGATGAAAACCAAACAAACAAACACACATCCAAACACCTAGCAGTGCATTAAGAATACGACACCCGAGATTTACTGAAAAAGGACACATGCAGCTGTGTTAGTCCATAAATCAGCACTGTTAACATTTAAAAGAACTGTGTGGCAGTGTTGAACACCTCGCTGCTGGTTGTTGTGCTAGTTGCTTCTCTTTTAATTGGCAGACATGTTGGCTTGTTATAGAGGGAAAAGCAGGTGTAAATAAAAACATTAATGGTGTCGTTGCATTTGAGTGTCCTAGTTAGCCACAACAGAGAGCCGGTATACCCAGTGAAGGCACACTGGAACTTATGTTACTTGAAATTCTGAAAAGTAGGAAAACTCCTCCGACATAAACACAGATGACATCACAGCAGTGCGAGCACACATAGTGAACAATTACCTTTTATCTTTACATCACTTTTGACTTAATGCAGTGTTTGTGTTGTGAAACATGCTGTAACAACAACTTTGTAGTCACCATTTTCACTTCCATTTATGCTTAATAGAAGTCTTTGCAGGCATGCAGTAGCAGCCGACTCCTCCCGTCTCTATATAAGTGCTCTTATTTGTTAAATCAGCTGCTGTGGGTGCTTGTGAAGTTCACAGACTTGCCATACAAACATCCATTTGCTGCAGGCATCCACGTTTTCCCGAGCAAACCAGCGGGACGCAATTAGATTGGAAGTCAGGAATACCAGCTTCCATCTTGCAATTGAAGGCAGCATGATTGTTTACACGTTTCCTGCTAAAAATGTTGAAATATCTGCAGTAAAAAAAAAAAAAAGCTCACATGGCTTAAAGCAACTTTCTAAGAACAAGTAACTTCATTGTGAAACAGTTGGCAGCACTGAACTAATTAGGCCGACACCGCTGCAGTGAAGTGCAGTAGGATAAAACTGAAATGTAGCTTCCAAGTCAAAGCCACAGTAAGTTAAGCTAAATAGCTCCTAGCTTGCATGTAGGGTGACCAGATCCTAACAAACCAAATGTGGAACTAAGACTATGTTTGTTTGGGACATGTTACCAGTGCTGAGAGAGAGTCTGTATGTGTTCATATAATGACCAGTTAACTTAAAATTTTCTCTTCTCGCCCTCAGCTCATAATGCTTTGCTCTTTGGTTGATTGAATAGCATGCTGCTTTTGTATGACCACATTACTTTTCTTCATGTCTTTGCTCCAAGTGTGGAAAAATAGACCTTTATAATTGATATAATTGATCACGGTGTATTAAATGCTATTCAGCTGCTGTTACCAGTCTTGTTTCCATCATATGCCTCCTGAAGTCTGTTGGGCATAGCGTTAGCAGCAGAGACGGTGACAGGTTAACTTGTACTTCTACCAAAGTCCTTATAGGCTAGTCTTGCAACTTGGCAGCCATCGTTGCAATGCACCAAATCGGTTGAAAGTGTTGTGAATCTGTCAACTGTGCGCTCACAACAATAACCACCATCTCTGGCGATATACAGACTTTTCTATTTAAAAAGTCTTCAGTGGTCTGTCTCCTCTCAATAATGTCTCTGCTTTTACCCATGTTTGTGCAGTTGATTGGCATAAACACACGCCCTTGGTGACAGCCTTCACGGTTTTCTGCTCTCTGCCGTTGGTTAAAAAAAACGTTTTTATCGAAGACAAAAGTGTCTGCCCTTTAAAGAAATGTTTGTGAAAGATCTCCTTTTAGTGACCAAGTACCACAAAAGTAAAGAGACTTGAATACAAGGGGCCGGAAAAATGTTATTAAATGAATTCCTGCATCTTTTGATTTAACTTCACCTAAAAGTCAAACCTCATGCTTTCTGATTCCGAGTCCTTGACTGACTCTCCCAAATCTGTGGCAGCAACTAAGCAACAGTCCCTCTGTAGCTCCCGTGAGAAATTAGAAGAAGAATATTTGATTTGGAACAAATCTTCAGAGCCAAATCAAGATATTTAAGATATTAGTAGTTTGATCTTCATGTGTGGCATTTTTGTCCAGTCTCCATGTGGTTCAGGTAACTTAGACACATATCTGTCTCATCAGTCAGTGATATTCATTGTGTCCCTCTGCTGCTTCCTGCACCTGAATCCGCTCCCTTGGCTGCTCTGCATTTGTCTATTGTCAGTTGCAGCTTCAGTAATCTGTGTTGGAACAATCACGACTATTGTTTCTATGCAAATGTGAAGTTATTCCAACCAAATCCAGTGGGAACAATGCTTCATATAGCCGGTGCTGACCTATATAAATGATTATTTCTCTTGCTTAGACAAAGAACAGAGCCCCCTCACAGCACACATTATCCTAATTAATGTCAGTGTATAATTGACTTGCGATGGGAATGGCTCATTGAATGCATTAACATTATGCAAACTCTATTAGCCGTGTAATGTTGCATGAATTTGCCAAAGTGCCCTCGTAGTTCCTCTTCCTTGTGTGATCCTGTGTTACTCCCCACAGCGAGTCTATAGTTCTTCAAAGAGAGCGGGATGGCTAATTGGACTGCTAGCGGTTAGCAAATCTTCAGCTTCATTTGCACCAATAGCCTCATTACACCAGGAGAGCATCAATGACCTCGAGGTCCTTCAAAAACACAATCGCATTTGGAAATTGGGAGTTTTTTTGTCTCTATTTATAGCTTTATCGCCCATCATTGTACGCTTAGTGGAAGAGTGAAGTCCCAAAATGCCAAACAAGTTAATGATTCGCAGTCAAACAGATGAACAAAATGAAATGATAATGATATTCAGTTGATTTTAATGATGGGTACAGATGTTTCAGCCTTTTGGCTTTAATCAGTTTAATGTGCGTGTGTGTGTGATTTTTCCACTTTCCTATCTATTTAAACTGGCACTCTAAAAGATAACTGTGGATGCATTTTAAAAGCAGCACATGAAAGATAATCAACTGAAAATTATGGCTTTTTCTGAAAGATACCATCCAAAAGAAACCATTTAAAAGGGCCAGGCAGTATATCGCTAATATATCCTTCCTGTATATGAGACCAACCTGTACATCGTCTTAGATTTTGGATATCGTTAAATTGTAATATGGCATAGGTATTGTTTTTCCCTGGTTTAAAGGCTGCATTACAATAAAGTGATGTAACTGTTCTACTTGTTTTAATACCTGCCTTTAGCCAGTTAGTCATTACATCCACATTACTATTTTTATTTATATTTATTTGTCGAAGTACCAATAATCATCCCAGCAATATTGTTGAAATGTCAATGTCGAAGAAGTGATATTGTGATATTTGTGAGGATCTATGGCAGTAAATGAAGAGTCGTTTTGGACTGTTGGTTGGACAATGTGATGTCACTTTGCACTCTGGGAAATTTTGAAGAGCATTTTTCACATTTGATGACTAAATGATAAATCAATCAATCAATAGTGAAAAAATGTTGCAGATTTATTGATAATGACATTGATAGTTAGATGCAGCCCTAACAATCAGTGAAGCTACAGGAAGGCAGATCAGTGTGTATAAGAATGGAGATTGAGTTTTCATGAGACTTGGAACGAGAGTCTGAAAATGTTTGCTCACCCTGAGGTGAGTTTCTCCAGAGAAACTGGCTCAGTGAGGAGCGTCACACACTGACAGATTTATTCTAACACGTAATATTTGACCTCAGGCTCACCTCACTGTTGGTGATGGATCTGAGTGACGAGTTCAGGCAGAAAACGGATTAATGTGGAAAGTGACACGAACTGTTACGAAATGATTAATAGCCTTTTAAACAAATGAGGTTGTGATTTGTTCTAGTCTCAGTGTTTTATATATTTAATCTGGTGTTAAAATAAATCATCACTGTGGTCATTTTAAGCTTCTTTCCTGAGAAAAGGCCCGACCTCGCTCTTTTCAGGCTTAATTGAAAACCACAAACACCTTTTTGAGATTTTTGCAAATGAGTTCAATTATATCTGTTATTCACTACAAAACAGATAGAAATGACCTCAAACCAGTTAAAAGAAGGACATCATGTTATTTTTTTATAGAGAAGTCATCAGCTCGGAGATTACTACTGCACTAATGTCAGCAGGTGCTCCTGGGACAATAAAAGCACAAACTGATGGAAAACAACACAACTGAATGTAATAATTGTGCTTGTCCAAAAAGAGAAAATTGATGCCACACTGATGCAGCACACCCAGAAACGGGTTTAGGAAGTTGAATAAATCTGTAATAAAAACCTGACTAATTTGTCTTTGCTGATGTTAAAATATCAAAGGAAATGACTCATAAATGTCACAAGCACATCATTTTTTTCAATGTCAAATATCAGCTCAAGACTGCTGTTATGGTAACCAAACAGCCATTCTGCAGTCATAAAGATCTGTGTAGATTATCAAAGTATGAAATCTGGTTCCTACAGCATTTGTGTGTCTGTCTGTGCATTCGTGTGTTTGGTGTTTTATTTTATTCCATACCTCTGTTTGAATACTGTGCATTTAAAGCAACATTATGTAACTTTTTCACCTTAAAATAACAGCTTCAAAATCATTTTGATGGTACAGTGTCTTGTAAGAGGGTGAATGGTGTCTCTGTCTCAGCCACTCTGCCCCCATCACTTGTTTCTGCACCATGTAACTTCAGTGAGAGGGTAGGATCACAGCGTTAGTTTTCAACACATAACATTGTTATGACGAAATGAGTTTTGTTTATTAGCACCTACATTACGTCTGACAAACTGTTACAGACTTGAGATCTGTTTTTACGACAGCGGTGTTGTACTCAGAATCTGTGGGGAGCGCCAGATTGCACAAAATGCCAATTTCTACATAATGTTGCTTTCAGGCAC